>NW_028163854.1:20000-36151 GCF_964263955.1 Coregonus lavaretus | reverse complement strand
TGACCTCTAACCCCTTAGACTGTAGAGGGATACTGACACTGTGACCTCTAACCCCTTAGACTGTAGAGGGATACTGACACTGTGACCTCTAACCCCTTAGACTGTAGAGGGATACTGACACTGTGACCTCTAACCCCTTAGACTGTAGAGGGATACTGACACTGTGACCCTCTAACCCCTTAGACTGTAGAGGGATACTGACACTGTGACCTCTAACCCCTTAGACTGTAGAGGGATACTGACACTGTGACCTCTAACCCCTTAGACTGTAGAGGGATACTGACACTGTGACCTCTAACCCCTTAGACTGTAGAGGGATACTGACACTGTGATCTCTGACCTCTAACCAGTGCTTAATTTGTAAAATCGGGAGGTGCCGGAACAAAAAGTGAGCAAGAGAGAGGGGTGACCTGGGGAGCTCTAAGGTACCGGAACGCATAAAAAAACTAAAAAAAACATTTATAATAAAGCATTGCATGCATATCATCGCATGAGCGTAGTGGCATAGAGCAGTAGAGTAGAGGCACTTACAGAAGTTGCAGACATGGGGAACATTTTAGTAGCCTAGGGTCCGGGAGAAATGTGGCCTTTTATAAACGCATTTCATACAATTCAACATCATTTCACATGACTGGAAACTTTGGCAGAATCTTTTTTAATACCACACAAATGATCGAAATTACTTGCTACTTTGACAGAGACAAACTGAGAATCAAAGATCAATAAAAACGACCTTGAATCCATCAATAGCATAGGCCTAGGTGTGTGGAGACATATTGTAGGCTACAATATGAGGAGGAAATTATAGTCCTAAACATGCTTTCCAGTTTCACTGACTCACCCAATGATGCGGAGCTCACACGCCGATGATGGCCGAAGCATCCGTGCCAAAAGCCTATATCTCGCTATTGTTTTACTTTCCGGTGCCGGTACTTTGTAAAACAATATTTGGAAGTTGATCACATATTTTGTTAGCCTACAGCCGACAGATTAGAGTCTTCTCTTTTCAGCAGGAGCCATTTGGTTTCCAACTTGTGTTTTCCCGAATGCTGTTCACTGACAGATTCGCTGCATGTTCCCAACTGCAGGCTATGCCTTGTCATTGGGCTACACACAATCCACAGCTAGGCAATTTTTTAAAATAAGCTATTGATCATCTATGGCTAAATAATAGGCCTTCTCATGGTGTTGTAGGCTATTATTAATTATTTCATTTCTTTCTGAACAGTTATTCTATAATTTTGGCAAATGTATTTCAATTTATCAGGGGTGCTGCAACTCCTTCAGAACCCTTCGCGCTGAGATTATTCTATAAAGAAAGAAATGATGAAGTGCAATGCTGGAGAGATGAGAATTGCAGGCTCATCTCTATCAGAGCAGAGAGAGGGAGAGAGATCATAGAAAGTGAATCTCATTCTAGTTCTGTGAGAGATACAGACGCGCTATTCACACTACTCACACAGCTGTGGCCACGCATTGGTCTCAAACATAAGTTACAATGTTACGCAAACCATAAACCCGGGCCGACACAATCCGAATCAACTCTTAGAATATCAGGCCCGGGCTGAAAATCTACTTTTTCACATGTATTATTTTTCATGCCACGAGAGATACTGGATACAGGCAAAATAGGTTGCGGATTGAAACAGTCCAAAACAGAGAGGTTCCGTATCCTGTTCCGGCAGGACCCGGCTCAAATTAAACACAGCCTCTAACCCCTTGGACTGTAGATGGATGCTGACACTGTGACCTCTAACCCAGCGTTTCCCAAACTCGGTCCTCAGGAATCCAAGGGATGCACGTTTTGGTTTTTGCCCTAGTACTACACAGCTGATTTAAAAATCAAAGCTTGATGATTAGTTGATTTTTGAATCAGCTGTGTAGTGCTAGGGCAAAAACCAAAAACGTGCACCCCTTAGGGTCCCGAGGACAGAGTTTGGGAAACGCTGCTATAACTCCTTGGACTGTAGATGGATACTGACACTGTGACCTCTAACCCCTACGTCTTGGACTGTAGATGGATACTGACACTGAAGTACTGTAGAAGAGGATAGAGGAAAGAGAGAAGGGATGAGAGGGGAGAGAGGGGGAAAGAGGATAGGTAGAAAGGAAGAGAGAGAAGGGATGAGAGGGGAGAGAGGGGGGAAAGAGGATAGGTAGAAAGGAAGAGAGAGAAGGGAGGAGAGGAGAGGGGGGAAAGAGGAGAGGTAGAAAGGAAGAGAGAGAAGGGAGGAGGGGAGAGGGGGAAAGGGGAGAGGTAGAAAGGAAGAGAGAGAAGGGAGGAGGGGGAGAGGGGGGAAAGGGGAGAGGTAGAAAGGAAGAGAGAGAAGGGAGGAGGGGGGGAGAGGGGGAAAGAGGAGAGGTAGAAAGGAAGAGAGAGAAGGGAGGAGGGGGAGAGGGGGAAAGGGGAGAGGTAGAAAGGAAGAGAGAGAAGGGAGGAGGGGGAGAGGGGGAAAAGGGGAGAGGTAGAAAGGAAGAGAGAGAAGGGACGAGGGGGAGAGGGGAAAGGGGAGAGGTAGAAAGGAAGAGAGAGAAGGGAGGAGAGGGATAATATGTACTACAGAGCATGAAGAGTGATGTCATAAAACACTGTTGTCCCTCCTCCTCTATCCACCTCTCCACTCCTACACTGTCCTCCCTCCTCTCTCATCCCCCTCTCCACTCCTACACTGTCCTCCCTCCTCTCTCATCCCCCTCTCCACTCCTACACTGTCCTCCCTCCTCCTCTCATCCACATCTCCACTCCTACACTGTCCTCCCTCCTCTCTCATCCCCCTCTCCACTCCTACACTGTCCTCCCTCCTCCTCTCATCCACCTCTCCACTCCTACACTGTCCTCCCTCCTCTCTCATCCCCCTCTCCACTCCTACACTGTCCTCCCTCCTCCTCTCATCCACCTCTCCACTCCTACACTGTCCTCCCTCCTCTCTCATCCACCTCTCCACTAGTACACTGTCCTCCCTCCTCTCTCTCCCCCTCTCCACTCCTACACTGTCCTCCCTCCTCTCTCATCCCCCTCTCCACTCCTACACTGTCCTCCCTCCTCTCTCATCCCCCTCTCCACTCCTACACTGTCCTCCCTCCTCTCTCATCCACCTCTCCACTCCTACACTGTCCTCCTCCTCTCTCATCCACCTCTCCACTAGTACACTGTCCTCCCTCCTCTCTCTCCCCCTCTCCACTCCTACACTGTCCTCCCTCCTCTCTCATCCACCTCTCCACTCCTACACTGTCCTCCCTCCTCTCTCATCCCCCTCTCCACTCCTACACTGTCCTCCCTCCTCCTCTCATCCACCTCTCCACTCCTACACTGTCCTCCCTCCTCTCTCATCCACCTCTCCACTCCTACACTGTCCTCCCTCCTCTCTCATCCCCCTCTCCACTCCTACACTGTCCTCCCTCCTCTCTCATCCACCTCTCCACTCCTACACTGTCCTCCCTCCTCTCTCATCCACCTCTCCACTAGTACACTGTCCTCCCTCCTCTCTCTCCCCCTCTCCACTCCTACACTGTCCTCCCTCCTCTCTCATCCCCTCTCCACTCCTACACTGTCCTCCCTCCTCTCTCATCCCCCTCTCCACTCCTACACTGTCCTCCCTCCTCTCTCATCCCCCTCTCCACTCCCACACTGTCCTCCCTCCTCTCTCATCCACCTCTCCACTCCTACACTGTCCTCCCTCCTCTCTCATCCACCTCTCCACTCCTACACTGTCCTCCCTCCTCTCTCATCCCCCTCTCCACTCCTACACTGTCCTCCCTCCTCCTCTATCCCCCTCTCCACTCCTACACTGTCCTCCCTCCTCTCTCATCCCCTCTCCACTAGTACACTGTCCTCCCTCCTCTCTCATCTCCCTCTCCACTCCTACACTGTCCTCCCTCCTCTCTCATCCCCCTCTCCACTCCTACACTGTCCTCCCTCCTCCTCTCATCCCCCTCTCCACTCCTACACTGTCCTCCCTCCTCTCTCATCCCCCTCTCCACTCCTACACTGTCCTCCCTCCTCTCTCATCCACCTCTCCACTCCTACACTGTCCTCCCTCCTCTCTCATCCCCCTCTCCACTCTACACTGTCCTCCCTCCTCTCTCATCCCCCTCTCCACTCCTACACTGTCCTCCCTCCTCTCTCATCCCCTCTCCACTAGCTACACTGTCCTCCCTCCTCTCTCATCTCCCTCTCCACTAGTACACTGTCCTCCCTCCTCTCTCATCCCCCTCTCCACTCCTACACTGTCCTCCCTCCTCTCTCATCCCCCTCTCCACTCCTACACTGTCCTCCCTCCTCCTCTCATCCCCCCTCTCCACTCCTACACTGTCCTCCCTCCTCTCTCATCCCCTCTCCCCGTACACTGTCCTCCCTCCTCTCTCATCCACCTCTCCACTCCTACACTGCCCTCCCTCCTCTCTCATCCCCCTCTCCACTCCTACACTGTCCTCCCTCCTCTCTCATCCCCCTCTCCACTCCTACACTGTCCTCCCTCCTCTCTCATCCCCCTCTCCACTCCTACACTGTCCTCCCTCCTCTCTCATCCCCCTCTCCACTCCTCTCCCCCTTTTCTCCTCTTTTTTTTATTTTATTTTTTACCTCTGGGCATTACCATGGTAACACCCATATGGGAAATATATAGAAGAATGTAACAATATTCGTATAGTGTATGTACTACTGGAACTTGTAATGGCAGCAAATACAGATACCTGGAGATGATTCAAGATCTGATTTATATGGGTGGAGGATGTTTTCATTAGTTCCAATCTGTCTGTATTCCAGATCCATGTCAAGCCCAATGGCATTCTGTGAGGTAATGCTACTCAGGGACCAGCTGAGTGTATCCCTCTTTCTTTATCCCACAGAAAATGGTGGCTTCATTTGATACTAAGGGAAACATTTTCAAAGTATAACACTTCGACATAACAGAAATGTTGCATGTATTGTTTAAAAAACATACGAGAGACATGTAAGCTAAGCCTTCTATGGTCTCATACATGGGACATAAACATTTCAAAGCACTTGCATACATACCACTGTCTGACGTCATTGACGCATGAAATGTGACACTTGTTGAAGAAAGGTAAAGTCCACCGTGAGGAGCAGCAGGAGGAGGAGGAGCAGCAGGAGGCGGGGCAGGAGGAGGAGAAGCAGGCGGGGCAGGAGGAGGAGAAGAGAGGAGGAGGAGAGGAGAGGAGAGGAGAGGAGAGGAGAGGAGAGGAGAGGAGAGGAGAGGAGAGGAGAGGAGAGGAGAGGAGAGGAGAGGAGAGGAGAGGAGAGGAGAGGAGAGGAGAGGAGAGGAGAGGAGGGGAAGGGGGAAAGCAGGAGGAGGAGGAGGAGGAAGAGGAGGAGGAGGAGGAGGAGGAGGAGGAGGAATGACTTTGATAGCAACAGTGAATCTATGTGTTAAGTGGAGATCTCTCAACAATGGGAGGGGTTGAGTGGAGCTGAAGGGTGGGACTAATAACAACAAGGTAACTAATGTAAAACATACTGTGTTCGTAAAATGTATATAGGTTCAGAACTTTTGTGAAACAGCACAGTTAAAAATATATGGCAAATAGAAATCAAACTGGTTAGTCTTCAGAGATAGATGGGAGGGGTTGAGGGTCGCGGAAGGATAGGAATAAAAACAATCAAAAGATAACTATTATAAAATATACTGTGTCCGTAAAATGTATATAGTATGTATAAGCTGGAAGTAGAAGCCTAAGTGTTGTTGTTCATTAGTTTACTCCAATTAGGGAAGGGGTGTTAGGGTTAGTGGAAAATAATAAAGGAAAATATATTTGAAAAAGATTCAAAGTTCTTGAAATTTTCGGGATTGACTGACCTTCATGTCTTAAAGTAATGATGGACTGTAGTTTATCCTTGTTATTTGAGCTGTTCTTGCCATAATATGGACTTGGTCTTTTACCAAATAGGGCTATCTTCTGTATACTACCCCTACCTGATTGGCTCAAATGCATTAAGAAGGAAAGAAATTACACAAATTAACTTTTAACAAGGCACACCTGTTAATTGAAATGTATTCCAGGTGACTACCTCATGAAGCTGGTTGAGAGAATGCCAAGCGTGTCCTCCACTTGGAGTTTGCCAAAAGGCACCTATAGGACTCTCAGACCATGAGAAACAAGATTATCTGGTCTGATGAAACCAAGATTGAACTCTTTGGCCTGAATGCCAAGCGTCACGTCTGGGGGAAACCTGGCACCATCCCTACGGTGAAGCATAGTTGTGTCAGCATCATGCTGTGGGGATGTTTTTCAGCGGCAGGGACTGGGAGACTAGTCAGGATCGAGGGAAAGATGAATGGAGCAAAATACAGAGAGATCCTTGATGAAAACCTGCTCCAGAGCGCTCAGGACCTCAGACTTTTAGGGTGTGTAGATTGATGACGATTTCACCTGTTGTATTCGGCGCATGTAACAAATAACATTTGATTTGATTTGATTTGTTGAAAGCAGCATGTTGATGATTACAGTCTTCTATCCACTTAGAGCATCAATGTTCTCCAGGCTCCTCTGATCTCATGATCTGCTGCTTCACAGCAACACTCACTGGACACAGCCATGGGGGAGATGGAAACTCACTGGGCCAACCATAAACACAAACACATTCACGCACAAATAAATGCACACACACATGCTCCAAGCACACAATCGCATAACACAAGAGCACATGCACTAAAAAACACACACAAACACACACACACACACACACACACACACACACACACACACACACACACACACACACACACACACACACACACACACACACCCGGGCCATACCAGAGAAGCCAGTACAAGAAGTGCACCACCTCCCCTCCTCCCCTCCTCCCCACTCTCCAAGTGCTGCCTCTCTGTATCCCCAGGACTAGAAAACTAAATGAACAACAATGAGTTGAATGTGGAGAGAGCTAATACACAATGTGCTTCAGTCTAAGCCAGGATGTCAGCTGAGTTCTAAGTCTGCAGGCTCCTAGCTAGAGACAGACACACCATACAAATAGCAGGCCCAAGGGCCACAGCACTGCTCCGCCACAGCTACCACACAAAGATGAAGAATATCTTCAATGCACCACAAGAGAGTGATGGGAGAGAGAGTAGATAGAGAGGGAGGGAGGGAGGGAGGGAGGGAGGGAGGGAGGGAGGGAGGGAGGGTAGATAGAGAGTAGATAGAGAGAGAGGGAGGGAGGGAGGGAGGGAGGGAGGGAGGGAGGGAGGGAGGGAGGGAGGGAGGGAGGGAGGGAGGGAGGGAGGGAGGGAGGGAGGCGAGACGGAAGGCTGGTTGTAGATAACGAAAGAGAGAATGTAACAAAGAAAACAAAGAAGCAGAAACAGAAAGAAAAGAGCGATGGAGGATAGAAAAACATGACAGAGAAAGAAAAGAGAGGAAGGAAAATAGCGAGCAGAGAAAAAACAGAGTGAGTTGGTGAAAGAGAGATGAACGCAGAAAAGAGACAAAGGAGAAGAATGAAACACAAATGAGAAGAAAGGAGGAAGGAAGAGTGAGAGGAAGAGGAGGAAGAGGAGGAAGAGGAGGAGGAGGAGGTGGAGGAAGATGAGGAAGAGGAGGAGGAGGAAGATGAGGAAGAGGAGGATATGGTGTATGAAAGAGTAGTTATGTGAATATACTGTATAATGAGGGGGGTATGTTGAGAAGAGGAGCGTGTGTGTGTGATGAGGGGGATATGGTATGGTAAGCGGAGGAGTGGATGGGTATTTGCTGTTCCTTATTGCCTATATATGAAAAAAGAGAGGGGGGAGAGAGAGGGAGAGAGAGGGAGAGAGAGAGCGAGAGAGAGAGAGGGAGAGAGAGAGGGAGAGAGAAGGTGGAGGAGAAAAGTCTATACTGTCTTCTCCATACGATCGGTTGTTTACTTAATGATTTACCTTTCTCTCTCTCTCTCTCAATCCTTCTTCCTTCTCCTCTTCACAGTGGCGTAGCACAGTTTCGCTGGCTCCCCCACAGTTTCACGCAAATTTCCTGTCATTCTAAACCTTATTTTTATGGCTTATGACATGTTCATATGCTATCTGGGGGCCCACCCTTCACAGGATTTATTTTTGTTTCTATGGGGCAGAGAGAAACATTTTGCTGTTTTAGAGCTAATTTCCTGCTTTTCTACACATTTTGCCATGAGGCTGAGAGAACATTTTGCAGTTTAAAAAAGTGTGTGTGTGGTGTGTGTGTTTTTTTGTGCGTGTGTGTTTGTGTGTGTGTGTGTGTCTGTGTGTGTGTTTATGTGTGTTTGTGTGTGTTTGTGTGGTGTTTGTGTATGCTAAGACAGGTAAGACAAAAGCCACCTGCATGCTGAACCAGGGTCTAATGCATATTGATGAAGTCAGTCAGTTAGAGAGGAAAACAAATTAAGACAGAGTCCACACTATCAAATCAAATCAAATGTTATTTGTCACATGCTTCGTAAACAACAGGTGTAGACTAACAGTGAAACGCTTACTTACGGGTACTTTCACAACAATGCAGAGTTAAAGATAAACATTTAAAAATAAAAAATGTAATAGTGACACGAGGAACAAATACACAATGAATAACCAATAACAATAAAGAGTAAAAAAACAACAAGGCCATATACAGGAAGTAACAGGTATTAACATGGCTATATACAGGAAGTAACAGGTAATAACATGGCCATATACAGGAAGTAACAGGTAATAACATGGCTATATACAGGAAGTAACAGGTATTATTATTATATTATTATAACATGGCCATATACAGGAAATAACAGGTAATAACATGGCTATATACAGGAATTAACAGGTAATAACATGGCTATATACAGGAAGTAAAAGGGAATAATGTGGCTATATACAGGAAGTAACAGGTAATAACCTGGCTATATACAGGAAGTACCAGGTAATAACATGGCTATATACAGGAAGTACCAGGTAATAACATGGCTATATACAGGAAGTAACATGTAATAACATGTCTATATACAGGAAGTACCAGGTAATAACATGGCTATATAAAGGAAGTACCAGGTAATAACATGGCTATATACAGGAAGTACCAGGTATTAACATGGCTATATACAGGAAGTACCAGGTAATAACATGGCTATATACAGGAAGTACCAGGTAATAATATGGCTATATACAGGGAGTAACAGGTAATAACATGGCTATATACAGGAAGTAACATGTAATAACATGGCTATATACAGGAAGTAACAAGTAATAACATGGCTATATACAGGAAGTAACAGGTAATAACATGGCTATATACAAGAAGTAGCAGGTAATAACATGGCTATATACAGGAAGTAACAGGTAATAGCATGGCTATATAAAGGAAGTAACAGGTAATAACATGGCTATATACAGAAATTAACAGGTAATAACATCGCTATATACAGGAATTACCAGGTAATAACATGGCTATATAGGAAGTACCAGGTATTAACATGGTTAAATATAGGAAGTACCAGGTAATAGCATGGCTATATACAGGAAGTAACAGGTAATAATATGGCTATATACAGGAAGTAACAGGTAATAATATGGCTATATACAGGAAGTACCAGGTAATAATATGGCTACATACAGGGAGTACCAGGTAATAACATGGCTATATACAGGAAGTACCAGGTAATAACATGGCTATATACAGGGAGTACCAGGTAATAACATGGCTATATACAGGGAGTACCAGGTAAAAACATGGCTATATACAGGAAGTACCAGGTAATAACATGGCTATATACAGGGAGTACCATGTAATAACATGGCTATATGCAGGAAGTACCAGGTAATAACATGGCTATATACAGGAAGTACCAGGTAATAACATGGCTATATACAGGGAGTACCAGATAATAACTTGGCTACATACAGGGCGTACTGGGTAATAACATGCTATATACAGGGAGTACCAGATAATAACATAGCTATTTACAGGAAGTACCAGGTAATAACATGGCTATATACAGGACGTACCAGGTAATACACGTTCTATATACATGGAGTACAAGGTAAGACCATGGCTATATACAGGAACTACCAGGTAATAACATGGCTATATACAGGGAGTACCAGGTAATAACATGGCTATATGTAGGGAGTACCAAAATCGAGTCTATGTGCAGGGGTACAAGGTAATAACATGGCTATATACAGGGAGTACCAGAACCGAGTCCATGTGCAGGGGTACAAGGTAATAACATGGCTATATACAGGGAGTACCAGAACCGAGTCCATGTGCAGGGGTACAAGGTAATAACATGGCTATATACAGGGAGAACCAGTACCGAGTCCATGTGCAGGGGTACAAGGTAATAACATGGCTATATACAGGGAGAACCAGTACCGAGTCCATGTGCAGGGGTACAAGGTAATAACATGGCTATATACAGGGAGAACCAGTACCGAGTCCATGTGCAAGGGTACAAGACATTTGAGGTAGCTATGTCCATATTGATAGGGGTAAAGTGACTAGGCAACAGGATATATATATTAGACTGAGCTGTAGCAGCAGAATAAAGTGGGGGAAAAAAGTATTTAGTCAGCCACCAATTGTGCAAGTTCTCCCACTTAAAAAGATGAGAGAGGCCTGTAATTTTCATCATAGAAAAAAATCAAGAAAATCACATTGTAGGATTTTTTATGAATTTATTTGCAAATTATGGTGGAAAATAAGTATTTGGTCACCTACAAACAAGCAAGATTTCTGGCTCTCACAGACCTGTAACTTCTTCTTTAAGAGGCTCCTCTGTCCTCCACTCGTTACCTGTATTAATGGCACTAGTTTGAACTTGTTATCAGTATAAAACTCACCTGTCCACAACCTCAAACAGTCACACTTCAAACTCAACTATGGCCAAGACCAAAGAGCTGTCAAAGGACACCAGAAACAAAATTGTAGACCTGTACCAGGCTGGGAAGACTGAATCTGCAATAGGTAAGCAGCTTGGTTTGAAGAAATCAACTGTGGGAGCAATTATTAGGAAATGGAAGACATACAAGACCACTGATAATCTCCCTCGATCTGGGGCTCCACGCAAAATCTCACCCCGTGGGGTCAAAATGATCACAAGAACGGTGAGCAAAAATCCCAGAACCACACGGGGGGACCTAGTGAATGACCTGCAGAGAGCTGGGACCAAAGTAAAAAAGCCTACCACCAGTAACACACTACGCCGCCAGGGACTCAAATCCTGCAGTGCCAGACGTGTCCCCCTGCTTAAGCCAGTACATGTCCAGGCCCGTCTGAAGTTTGCTAGAGTGCATTTGGATGATCCAGAAGAGGATTGGGAGAATGTCATATGGTCAGATGAAACCAAAATATAACTTTTTGGTAAAAACTCAACTCGTCGTGTTTGGAGGACAAAGAATGCTGAGGTGCATCCAAAGAACACCATACCTACTGTGAAGCATGGGGGTGGAAACATCATGCTTTGGGGCTGTTTTTCTGCAAAGGGACCAGGACGACTGATCCGTGTAAAGGAAAGAATGAATGGGGCCATGTATCGTGAGATTTTGAGTGAAAACCTCCTTCCATCAGCAAGGGCATTGAAGATTAAACGTGGCTGGGTCTTTCAGCATGACAATGATCCCAAACACACCGCCCGGGCAACGAAGGAGTGGCTTCGTAAGAAGCATTTCAAGGTCCTGGAGTGGCCTAGCCAGTCTCCAGATCTCAACCCCATAGAAAATCTTTGGAGGGAGTTGAAAGTCCGTGTTGCCCAGCGACAGCCCCAAAACATCACTGCTCTAGAGGAGATCTGCATGGAGTAATGGGCCAAAATACCAGCAACAGTGTGTGAAAACCTTGTGAAGACTTACAGAAAACGTTTGACCTGTGTCATTGCCAACAAAGGGTATATAACAAAGTATTGAGAAACTTTTGTTATTGACCAAATACTTATTTTCCACCATAATTTGCTAATAAATTCATTAAAAATCCTACAATGTGATTTTCTGGATTTTTTTTCCTCATTTTGTCTGTCATAGTTGACGTGTAACTATCACCAACTTGCACAATTGGTGGCTGACTAAATACTTTTTTTCCCCACTGTATATGTGTGTGTTAAAATGTGTGCTTAGTGCAGTGTGTTTGTGTGTGTGTGGTGAGTGAGCTTGTTATGTGTGTGGGTGTATGTATTGTATGTGTGTGTGTGTGTGTGTACAGTATGTCTGTGTTGGGGTGTCAGTGTAAGTATATGTGAGTGTGTGAGTAGAGTCCAGTGTGTGTGTTAAGTCCAGTGTGTGGGTAGAGTCCAGTGTTTGTTCATAGCTCAGTGCAAGAGAGTTAGTGCAAAAAAGTTTAAATGCAAGCAGTCCAGGTAAACTCTTAGAAAAAAGGGTTCCAAAAGGGTTCTTCGGCTGTCCCCATAGGAGAACCCTTTTTGATTCCAGGTATAACTCTTTTGGGTTCCATGAAGAACTCTCTGGGGAACGGGTTCTACATGAAACCCAATAGTGTTCTACTTGGAACCAAAAGGGTTCTACCTGGAACCAAAGAGGGTTATTCAAAGGATTATTCTATGGGGACAGCCGAAGTGTAGCCATTTGATTAGCTATTTAGCAGTCTTGTTTAGCAGTCTAATGGCTTGGGGGTAGAAGCTGTTCAGGGTCTTGTTGGTTCCAGATTTGGTGCACTGCTATCGCTTGCCGTGTGGTAGCTGAGAGAACAGTCTATGGCTTGGGTGGCTGGAGATGTTTACAATTTTTTGGGCCTTCCTCTGACATCGCCTGGTATCAAGGTCCTGGATGGCAGGGAGCTTGGCCCCAGTGATGTACTGGGCCGTACACACCACCCTCTGTAGCGCCTTGCTGTCGGGTGCCTTGCATTTGCCATACGAAGCGGTGATGCAGCCAGTCAAGATGCTCTCAATTGTGCAGCTGTATAACTTCTTGAGGATCTGAGGGCCCATGCCAAATCTTTTTAGCCTCCTGAGGGGGAAGAGGCGCTGTAGTGCCCTCTTCACAACTGTGTTGGTTTGTGTGAACCATTTTAATTTCATAGGGATGTGGGCTCCGAGGAACTTGAAGCTCTCGACCCGCTCCACTACCGCCCTGTCAATGTGGATGGGGGCGTGCTCGGCCTTCTGTTTCCTGTAGTCCACAATCAGCTCCTTTGTCTTGCTGACGTTGAGGGAGAGGTTGTTGCCATGGCATCAAACTGCCAGGTCTCTAACCACTGCCACACTGCCAGGTCTCTGACCTCTGCCACACTGCCAGGTCTCTGACCTCTGCCACACTGCCAGGTCTCTGTCCTCTGCCACACTGCCAGGTCTCTGTCCTCTGCCACACTGCCAGGTCTCTGTCCTCTGCCACACTGCCAGGTCTCTGATTAACTAGACCATGTCTGGCCTTGCTGCTCTGTTAATGCTGACTAGTAGCACAGAGGCAGATACCTCTGGCCTCTCTCAACCTGTGTGTGTGTGTCTGTGTGTGTGTGTGTGTGTGTGTGTATGTGTGTTTGAGATCAGCTGCAGGTAATAGCTGTTCTCAGACATTCATCATGTCACCTGTCACTAAAACTACTGAGAGCGAGACATTTGAAATGTCTTTATTCTTTTGGAACTTTTGTGAGTGTAATGTTTATTGTTCATTTTTTATTGTTTATTTCACTTTCGTTTATTATCTATTTCAGAGAGAGAGAGAGAGAGAGAGAGAGAGAAAGAAAGAGAGAGAGAGAGAGAGAGAGAGAGAGAGAGAGAGAGAGAGAGAGAGAGAGAGAGAGAGAGAGAGAGAGAGAGAGAGAGAGAGAAAGAGAAAGAGAGCGAGGGAGAGAGAAAGAGAGAGAGAGAGAGCGAGAGAGAGAGAGAGAGAGAGAGAGAGAGAGAGAGAGAGAGTGGAGTATGACGTGTTACAGAGAGATAAGCTATCCTCAAAGACACAGGAAGACAGAGCTGTTGGATAAGATATCCTCATAGACACAGGAAGACAGAGCTGTTGGATAAGCTATCCTCAAAGACACAGAAAGACAGAGCTGTTGGATAAGCTATCCTCAAAGACACAGGAAGACAGAGCTGTTGGATAAGCTATCCTCAAAGACTCAAAGGCACAGGAAGACAGAGCTATTGAATAAGCTATCCTCAAATACACAGGAAGACAGAGCTTTTGGATAAGCTATCCTCAAAGACACAGGAAGACAGAGCTTTTGGATAAGCTATCCTCAAAGACACAGGAAGACAGAGCTGTTGGATAAGATATCCTCAAAGACACAGGAAGACAGAGATTTTGGATAAGCTATCCTCAAAGACACAGGAAGACAGAGCTGTTGGATAAGATATCCTCAAAGACACAGAAAGACAGAGCTTTTGGATTAGCTATCCTCAAAGACACAGGAAGACAGAGCTGTTGGATAAGCTATCCTCAAAGACACAGGAAGACAGAGCTGTTGGATAAGCTCTCCTCAAAGACACAGGAAGACAGAGCTGTTGGATAAGCTATCCTCAAAGACACAGGAAGACAGAGCTGTTGGATAAGCTATCCTCAAAGACACAGGAAGACAGAGCTTTTGGATAACCTATCCTCAAAGACACAGGAAGACAGAGCTGTTGGATAAGCTATCCTCAAAGACACAGGAAGACAGAGCTTTTGGATAACCTATCCTCAAAGACACAGGAAGACAGAGCTGTTGGATAAGCTATCCTCAAAGACACAGGAAGACAGAGCTGTTGGATAAGCTATCCTCAAAGACACAGGAAGACAGAGCTGTTGGATAAGCTATCATCAAAGACACAGGAAGACAGAGCTTTTGGATAACCTATCCTCAAAGACACAGGAAGACAGAGCTGTTGGATAAGCTATCCTCAAATACACAGGAAGACAGAGCTGTTGGATAAGCTATCCTCAAAGACTCAAAGACACAGGAAGACAGAGCTGTTGGATAAGCTATCCTCAAAGACTCAAAGACACAGGAAGACAGAGCTGTTGGATAAGCTATCCTCAACAGCCAGAGGCATGTGTGTGTTTCACATCTGTTGTTTATACATTGGCAACCAGATCCCACCAGAGGCCTTTGGAGCCTAAAGTCATCATCCTCTCCTCTCCTTTTCTGGGAGAGAGAGAGTTTATGTGTGTGTGTTTGTGTGTGTGTGTGTACACACATGTGCATACATGTATAGTAGCAGTCTGCCATCAAGGCAAAGGGGTGGCTATTTGAAGAATCTGAAATATAAAATATAAGTTGATTTGTTTAACACTTTTTTGGTTACTACAGTGCCTTGCAAAAGTATTTATCCCCCTTGGTGTTTTGCCTATTTTGTTGCATTACAACCTGTAATTTAAATTGATTTTTATTTGGATTTCATGTAATGGACATACACAAAATAGTCCATATTGGTGAAGTGAAAATAAAAAATAACGGAAAAGTGGTGCGTGCATATGTATTCACCCCCTTTGCTATGAAGCCCCTAAATAAGATCTGGTGCAACCAATTACCTTCAGAAGTCACATAATTTGTTAAATAAAGTCAACATGTGTGCAATCTAAGTGTCACATGATCTGTCACATGATCTCAGTATATATACACCTGTTCTGAAAGGCCCCAGAGTCTGCAACACCACTAAGCAAGGGGCACCACCAAGCAAGCGGCACCATGAAGGCCAAGGAGCTCTCCAAACAGGTCAGGGACAAAGTTGTGGAGAATTAGAGATCAGGGTTGGGTTATACAAAAATATCCGAAACTTTGAACATCCCACAGAGAACCATTGAATACATTATTAAAAAATCGAAAGAATATGGCACCACAACGAATATGGCACCACAACAAACCTGCCAAGAGAGGGCCACCCACCAAAACTCACAGACCAGGCAAGGAGGGCATTAATCAGAGAGGCAACAAAGAGACCAAAGATAACCCTGAAGGAGCTGCAAAGCTCCACAGCAGAGATTGGAGTATCTGTCCATAGGACCACTTTAAGCCGTACACTCCACAGAGCTGGGCTTTATGGAAGAGTGGCCAGAGAAAAGCCATTGCTTAAAGAAAAAAATAAGCAAACACGTTTGGTGTTCGCCAAAAGGCACTCTGGTCAGATGAGACTAAAATTGAGGATTTTGGCCATCAAGGAAAAAGTTATGTCTGGGGCAAACCCAACACCTCTCATCACCCCGAGAACACCAGTGAAGCATGGTGGTGGCAGCATCATGCTGTGGGGATGTTTTTCATCGGCAGGGACTGGGAAACT
>NW_028163854.1:2500-15000 GCF_964263955.1 Coregonus lavaretus | reverse complement strand
TCTGTCTGTCTGGAGGAGAAGAGGGGGATATGGATGCTGTATGTCTGTCTGGAGAAGAGAAGGGGGATATGGATGATGTCTGTCTGTCTGGAGGAGAAGAGGGGGATATGGATGCTGTCTGTTTGTCTGGAGGAGAAGAGGGGGATATGGATGCTGTCTGTTTGTATGGAGGAGAGAAGGGGGATATGGATGCTGTCTGTCTGTCTGTCTGTCTGTCTGTCTGTCTGTCTGTCTGTCTGTCTGTCTGTCTGGAGGAGAGGAGGGGGATATGGATGATGTCCGTCTGTCTGGAGGAGAGGTGGTTGGTTACACATGAGTAAAGTTGCCTGAGACTGGAGACTTGTGTTAGCTCCCAGAGTTACCTCAGTGTAAGAGACGTGATAGGGAGATACAGAGAGAGGTGGATTGAATGGACATAGAGAGGCCATAGAGAGGACACAGAGAGGACATAGAGAGGTCACAGAGAGGACACAGAGAGGACACAGAGAGGTCACAGAGAGGACACAGAGAGGACACAGAGAGGACACAGAGAGGTCACAGAGAGGACACAGAGAGGACACAGAGAGGACACAGAGAGGTCACAGAGAGGACACAGAGAGGACACAGAGAGGACACAGAGAGGACACAGAGAGGACACAGAGAGGACATAGAGAGGACACAGAGAGGACACAGAGAGGACACAGAGAGGTCACAGAGAGGACACAGAGAGGACACAGAGAGGTCACAGAGAGGACACAGAGAGGACACAGAGAGGACACAGAGAGGTCACAGAGAGGACACAGAGAGGACACAGAGAGGACACAGAGAGGACACAGAGAGGACACAGAGAGGACATAGAGAGGACACAGAGAGGACACAGAGAGGTAATACAGAGGACACAGAGGGGACATAGAGAGGTCACAGAGAGGACACAGAGAGGACATAGAGAGGTCACAGAGAGGACACAGAGAGGACATAGAGAGGTAATACAGAGGACACAGAGGGGACATAGAGAGGTCACAGAGAGGACACAGAGAGGACACAGAGAGGACACAGAGAGGACATAGAGAGGTCACAGAGAGGACACAGAGAGGACATAGAGAGGTAATACAGAGGACACAGAGGGGACATAGAGAGGTCACAGAGAGGACACAGAGAGGACACAGAGAGGACACAGAGAGGACATAGAGAGGTCACAGAGAGGACACAGAGAGGACACAGAGAGGACACAGAGAGGACACAGAGAGGACATAGAGAGGTCACAGAGAGGACACAGAGAGGTCACAGAGAGGACACAGAGAGGACATAGAGGGGTGAGGGGTCACTAAAAGCAGAGGAGCTGGAAGGAGGAAACCAGAGAAAGACAACAGGAATGACACACACACCCACACACTCACGGGACTCCAACCTTGCACACGTGTATGTGTGTGTGTGTGTGTGTGTGTGTGTGTGTGTGTGTGTGTGTGTGTGTGTGTGTGTGACACTAGTCGTCATCTTTGAAGGCCCAACCCCAGTGGCCTGCTTCTAGCTGGCTGTTTCCCTCTTGATGTTCATGTTGACACAGAAGACACAAGCTCCTCTCTCTACACACACACAGCAACACACACACACACACACACACACACACACACACAGTAAACATGGCCGAGAGGCAGAGCATAAATCCAGGAGAGAGAAATGCTAAACAGGCCTTGGAGCTAGAGGACATCAGTCTCTTCCTAGCAGCTAGTCTCTCTGTCATCCTGTTGCTTCAGACTTAGACTCAGTGAGGCTTAGGTCAGACAGACTATGTTACACTGACCTCAACATAACCTCACAGAGTGTGAGCCTTTACAATCCCTCAATCCAGACAAAGTACCCTTCAATCACAAGGCTGTCCAGGAGTTCATTGAGTGCAAAGCAATCAATTTTATTTCATATAGCCCTTCTTACATCAGCTAATATCTCGAAGTGCTGTACAGAAACCCAGCCTAAAACCCCAAACAGCTAGTAATGCAGGTGTAGAAGCACGGTGGCTAGGAAAAACTCCCTAGAAAGGCAAAACCTAGGAAGAAACCTAGAGAGGAACCAGGCTATGAGGGGTGGCCAGTCCTCTTCTGGCTGTGCCGGGTGGAGATTATAACAGAACCATGCCAAGATGTTCAAAAATGTTCATAAGTGACAAGCATGGTCAAATAATAATCAGGAATAAATCTCAGTTGGCTTTTCATAGCCGATCATTAAGAGTTGAAAACAGGAGGTCTGGGACAGGTAGGGGTTCCATAACCGCAGGCAGAACAGTTTAAACTGGAATAGCAGCAAGGCCAGGCGGACTGGGGACAGCAAGGAGTCACCACGGCCGGTAGTCCCGACGTATGGTCCTAGGGCTCAGGTCTCTCAGTTGGCTTTTCATAGCCGATCATTAAGAGTTGAAAACAGCAGGTCTGGGACAGGTAGGGGTTTCGTAGCCGCAGGCAGAACAGTTGAAACTGGAATAGCAGCAAGGCCAGGCGGACTGGGGACAGCAAGGTGTCATCATGCCCGGTAGTCCTGACGTATGGTCCTAGGGCTCAGGTTCTCAGAGAGAAAGAGAGAACGAGAGAATTAGAGAGAGCATACTTAAATTCACACAGGACACTGGATAAGACAGGAGAAGTACTCCAGGTATAACCAACTAACCCCAGCCCCCCGACACATAAACTACTGCAGCATAAATACTGGAGGCTGAGACAGGAGCGGTCCGGAGACACTGTGGCCCCATCCGAAGAAACCCCCGGACAGGGCCAAACAGGAAGGATATAACCCCACCCACTCCGCCAAAGCACAGCCCCCGCACCACTAGAGGGATATCCCCAACCACCAACTTACAATCCTGAGACAAGGCCGAGTATAGCCCACAGAGGTCTCCACCACAGCACAAACCAAGGGGGGGGCGCCAACCCAGACAGGAAGATCACGTCAGTAACTCAACCCACTCAAGTGACGCACCCCTCCCAGGGACGGCATGAAAGAGCACCAGCAAGCCAGTGACTCAGCCCCTGCAACAGGGTTAGAGGCAGAGAACCCCAGTGGAGAGGGGAACCGGCCCGGCAGAGACAGCAAGGGCTGTTCGTTGCTCCAGCCTTTCCGTTCACCTTCACACTCCTGGGCCAGACTACACTCAATCATATGACCTACTGAAGAGATAAGTCTTCAGTAAAGACTTAAAGGTTGAGACCGAGTCTGCGTCTCTCACATGGGTAGGCAGACTGTTCCATAAAAATGGAGATCTATAGGAGAAAGCCCTGCCTCCCGCTGTTTGCTTAGAAATTCTAGGGACAATTAGGAGGCCTGCGTCTTGTGACCGTAGCGTACGTATTGGTATGTACGGCAGGACCAACTCGGAAAGATAGGTAGGAGCAAGCCCATGTAACGCTTTATAGGTTAACAGTAAAACCTTGAAATCAGCCCTTGCCTTAACAGGAAGCCAGTGTAGGGAAGCTAGCACTGGAGTAATATGATCAAATTTCTTGGTTCTAGTCAGGATTCTAGCAGCCGTATTTAGCACTAACTGAAGTTTATTTAGTGCTTTATCCGGGTAGCCGGAAAATAGAGCATTGCAGTAGTCTAACCTAGAAGTAACAAATGCATGGATTAATTTTTCTGCATCATTTTTGGACAGAAAATTTCTGATTTTTGCAATGTTACGTAGATGGAAAAAAGCTGTCCTTGAAACAGTCTTGATATGTTCGTCAAAAGAGAGATCAGGGTCAAGAGTAACGCCTAGGTCCTTCACAGTTTTATTTGAGACGACTTTACAACCATCAAGATGAATTGTCAGATTTAACAGAAGATCTCTTTGTTTCTTGGGACCTAGAACAAGCATCTCTGTTTTGTCCGAGTTTAAAAGTAAAAAGTTTTCAGCCATCCACTTCCTTATGTCTGAAACACAGGCTTCTAGCGAGGGCAATTTTGGGGCTTCACCATGCTTCATTGAAATGTACAGCTGTGTGTCATCCGCATAGCAGTGAAAGTTAACATTATGTTTTCGAATAACATCCCCAAGAGGTAAAATATATAGTGAAAACAATAGTGGTCCTAAAACGGAACCTTGAGGAACACCGAAATGTACAGTTGATTTGTCGGAGGACAGACCATTCACAGAGACAAACTGATATCTTTCCGACAGGTAGGATCTAAACCAGGCCAGAACTTGTCCGTGTAGACCAATTTGGGTTTCCAGTCTCTCCAAAAGAATGTGGTGATCGATGGTGTCAAAGGCAGCACTAAGGTCTAGTAGCACGAGGACAGATGCAGAGCCTCGGTCTGACGCCATTAAAAGGTCATTTACCACCTTCACAAGTGCAGTCTCAGTGCTATGATGGGGTCTAAAACCAGACTGAAGCATTTCGTATACATTGTTTGTCTTCAGAAAGGCAGTGAGTTGCTGCGCAACAGCTTTTTCTAAAATTTTTGAGAGGAATGGAAGATTCGATATAGGCCGATAGTTTTTTATATTTTCCGGGTCAAGGTTTGGCTTTTTCAAGAGAGGCTTTATCACTGCCACTTTTAGTGAGTTTGGTACACATCCGGTGGATAGAGAGCTGTTTATTATGTTCAACATAGGAGGGCCAAGCACAGGAAGCAGCTCCTTCAGCAGTTTAGTAGGAATAGGATCCAGTATGCAGCTTGAAGGTTTAGAGGCCATGATTATTTTCATCATTGTGTCAAGAGATATAGTACTAAAACACTTAAGTGTCTCTCCCGATCCCAGGCCCTCGCAGAGCTGTGCAGATCCAGGACAGCTAAGCCCTGGAGGAATACGCAGATTCAAAGAGGAGTCCGTAATTTGCTTTCTAATGGTCATGATCTTTTCCTCAAAGAAGTTCATGAATTTATCACTGCTGAAGTGAAAGCCATCCTCTCTTGGGGAATGCTGCTTTTTAGTTAGCTTTGCAACCGTATCAAAAAGAAATTTTGGATTGTTCTTATTTTCCTCGATTAAGTTGGAAAAGTAGGATGATCGAGCAGCAGTGAGGGCTCTTCGGTACTGCACGGTACTGTCTTTCCAAGCTAGTCGGAAGACTTCCAGTTTGGTGTGGCGCCATTTCCGTTCCAATTTCCTGGAAGCTTGCTTCAAAGCTCGGGTATTTTCTGTATACCAGGGAGCTAGTTTCTTATGACAAATGTTTTTCGTTTTTAGGGGTGCAACTGCATCTAGGGTATTGCGCAAGGTTAAATTGAGTTCCTCAGTTAAGTGGTTAACTGATTTTTGTCCTCTGACGTCCTTGGGTAGGCAGAAGGAGTCTGGAAGGGCATCAATGAATTTTTGTGTTGTCTGAGAATTTATAGCACGACTTTTGATGCTCCTTGGTTGGGGTCTGAGCAGATTATTTGTTGCGATTGCAAACGTAATAAAATGGTGGTCCGATAGTCCAGGATTTTGTGGAAAAACATTAAGATCTACAACATTTATTCCATGGGACAAAACTAGGTCCAGAGTATGACTGTGGCAGTGAGTAGGTCCAGAGACATGTTGGACAAAACCCACTGAGTCGATAATGGCTCCGAAAGACTTTTGGAGTGGGTCTGTGGACTTCTCCATGTGAATATTAAAATCACCAAAAATTAGAATATGATCTGCTATGACTACAAGGTCTGATAGGAATTCAGGAAACTCAGAGAGGAACGCTGTATATGGCCCAGGAGGCCTGTAAACAGTAGCTATAAAAAGTGATTGAGTAGGCTGCATAGATTTCATGACTAGAAGCTCAAAAGATGAAAACGCCATTTTTTTTTTTGTAAATTGAAATTTGCTATCGTAAATGTTAGCAACACCTCCGCCTTTGCGGGATGCACGGGGAATATGGTCACTAGTGTAACCAGGAGGTGAGGCCTCATTTAACACAGCAAATTCATCAGGCTTAAGCCATGTTTCAGTCAGGCCAATCACATCAAGATTATGATCAGTGATTAGTTCATTGACTATGACTGCCTTTGAAGTGAGGGATCTAACATTAAGTAACCCTATTTTGAGATGTGAGGTATCACGATCTCTTTCAATAATGGCAGGAATGGAGGAGGTCTTTATCCTAATAAGATTGCTAGGGTGAACACCGCCATGTTTAGTTTTGCCCAACCTAGGTCGAGGCACAGACACAGTCTCAATGGGTATGGCTGAGCTGACTACACTGACTGTGCTATTGGCAGACTCCACTAAGCTGGCAGGTTGGCTAACAGCCTGCTGCCTGGCCTGCACCCTATTTCACTGTGGGGCTAGAGGAGTTAGAGCCCTATCTATGTTGGTAGATAAGAGGAGAGCACCCCTCCAGCTAGGATGGAGTCCGTCACTCCTCAGCAGGTCAGGCTTGGTCCTGTTTGTGGGTGAGTCCCAGAAAGAGGGCCAATTATCCACAAATGTTATCTTTTGGGAGGGGCAGAAAACAGTTTTCAACCAGCGATTAAGTGCTGAGACTCTGCTGTAGAGCTCGTCACTTCCCCTAACTGGGAGGGGGCCAGAGACAATTACTCGATGCCGACACATCTTTCTAGCTGATTTACACGCTGAAGCTATGTTGCACTTGGTGACCTCTGACTGTTTCATCCTAACATCGTTGGTGCCGACGTGGATAACAATATCTCTATACTCTCTACACTCGCCAGTTTTAGCTTTAGCCAGCACCATCTTTAGATTAGCCTTAACGTCGGTAGCCCTGCCCCCTGGTAAACAGTGTATGATCGCTGGGTGATTCGTTTTAAGTCTAATACTGCGGGTAATGGAGTCGCCAATGACTAGGGTTTTCAATTTGTCAGAGCTAATGGTGGGAGCCTTCGGAGTCTCAGACCCCGTAACGGGAGGAGTAGAGACTAGAGAAGACTCAGACTCAGACTCCGACTTGCTACATAATGGGGAAAACCGGTTGAAGGTTTCTGTCGGCTGAATGAGCGACACCGGTTGAGCATTCCAACAGTATTTCCCTCCAGAAGCCATGAGAAAGTTGTCCGGCTGCGGGGACTGTGCGGGGGGATTTATACTAACGTTACTGTCTGTACTTACTGGTGGCACAGACGCTGTTTCTTCCTTTCCTACACTGATATTACCCTTGCCTAACGATTGCGTCTGAAGCTGGGCTTGTAGCACAGCTATTCTCGCCGTAAGGCGAGAATTCTCCTGTATATTATGAGTACAGCGACTGCAATTAGAAGACATCATGTTAATGTTACTACTTAGCTTCGGCTGTTGAAGATGTTGATGAACCATGTCCAGATAAAGCGTCCGGAGTGAAAAAGTTGAATAAGGGAAAAAAGTTGCGATGGAAAAAAGGAAAATAACGTAAAGTTGGCAGCTAAAACGCACAGGAAAATGACTCTTCTGTCTCGGGATAAACGTCCGGGGTGAAAAAGTTTAACGAAAAAAGATGAGTGAGGACAAAACTAAAAAGTTGGTAAATTTGTTGAACACAGAGATTGATTAAACGTTTATTAAAAGTAAAATGTGAATAGTTTGGCAGGTAGCCAAGTAGCAACAAACAGCACAGCAGCACGGAGACAATGCGGAAGCGAGACGGAAGTTCGGAAGCGAGATGCGGAAGCGAGACGGAAGTTCACGGTCTAACACAAACCGACTGGAAACAAAATCTGAGATCTCTCAGTCAGACCCACTGTGCACTTTATCATATACACACACAGCCACGCATATACACACACACACATCTATTTGGAATGCAGCACAAATATACAGTACACAGTGAGAGGTTTGGAAGACACACTGACATGGGTCTGGAATTAAGCCTGACTAGCAATCAGGAGATCAGTCAAACCTGGTCAACACAGAGCTGGGACAGGACAGGAGACAGGGGACTACAGGAGGGCTAAATCAGGCTAAATACACACTGTCTGCGTGAATAGGGCTGTCTACTCACATTTACTCTGAGTCCTACAGTACACACTCCTAATACTGGCTTAACAGAGACAGGAAGATGGGGTGAGAGAAAGAAAGAGAGAGAGAGAGAGAGAGAGAGAGAGAGAAGAGAGAGAGAGAGAGAGAGAGAGAGAGAGAGAGAGAGAGAGAGAGAGAGAGAGGAGGATGAGGGGGTGGGGGAGAGAGGGGATTTTGAATTTTAAATCCCACTTTATAAGGTCAATATAAACTCACAAACCCATTACATTCAAATCACTCATAGTGCCCTCAAACCTGATTTCAACAGCCTCTCAAGTTTGGGTTAAATGATGGAGAGAGAGAGAGAGAGAGAGAGAGAGAGAGAGAGAGAGAGAGAGAGAGAGAGAGAGAGAGAGAGAGAGAGAGAGAGAGAGAGAGAGAGAGAGAGAGAGAGAGAAAGAGAAAGAGAAAGAGAAAGAGAAAGAGAAAGAGAAAGAGAAAGAGAAAGAGAAAGAGAAAGAGAAAGAGAAAGAGGAGGATGAGGGGTGGGGGAGAAAGGGGATTTTGAATTTTAAATCCCACTTTATAAGGTCAATATAAATTCACAAATCCATTACATTCAAATCACTCGTAGTGCCCTCAATCCTGATTTAAACAGCCTCTCAAGTTTTGGTTAAATGATGGAGAGAGAGAGAGAGAAAGAGAGAGAGAGAGAGGGGGGGGGGGGGGGGGGTGGGATAACCGAACAAAGAGAAAGTTAGTGAAAGAGAGAGAAAGAGAGAGAGATGGGGTTAGAGGTCTAGATAGTGGTCGCAGTGTTTCCCCTATAGAAAAAATTAGCAGCGGTGCAAAGGTCGCGGGAGACTGTGAGAAGGTCATTTCAGGTATCATTTAAAAAGACATTCTACTCTAAAATGAATGAAAATCAAATGATGATGACAGGAGCTATATATAATCCTCCCCAGAAATGAGCCCAATAACATATTGGTAAAAAAATATTTTAGGGCTGACTCGTTCACCATAGTGTATCAAATCAAATCAAATCAAATTGTATTGGCCACATGCGCCGAATACAACAGGTGCAGACATTACAGTGAAATGCTTACTTACAGCCCTTAACCAACAGTGCATTTCTTTTTAATAAAAAAGTAAAATAAAGCAACAACAAAAAAGTGTTGAGAAAAAAAGAGCAGAAGTTAAATAAAATAACAGTAGGGAGGCTATATATACAGGGGGGTACCGGTGCAGAGTCAATGGCGGGGGCACCGGCTAGTTGAGTTAGTTGAAGTAATATGTACATGTGGGTAGAGTTAAAGTGACTATGCATAAATAATTAACAGAGTAGCAGCAGCGTAAAAAGATGGGGTGGGGGGTGGGGGTGGGGGGGCAGTGCAAATAGTCCGGGTAGCCATGATTAGCTGTTCAGGAGTCTTATGGCTTGGGGGTAGAAGCTGTTGAGAAGTCTTTTGGACCTAGACTTGGCACTCTGGTACCGCTTGCCGTGCGGTAGCAGAGAGAACAGTCTATGACTAGGGTGGCTGGAGTCTTTGACAATTTTGAGGGCCTTCCTCTGACACCGCCTGGTATAGAGGTCCTGGATGGCAGGAAGCTTGGCCCCAGTGATGTACTGGGCCGTACGCACTACCCTCTGTAGTGCCTTGCGGTCGGAGGCCTAGCAGTTGCCATACCAGGCGGTGATGCAACCAGTCAGGATGCTCTCGATGGTGCAGCTGTAGAATTTTTTGAGGATCTGAGGACCCATGCCAAATCTTTTCAGTCTCCTGAGGGGGAATAGGCTTTGTCGTGCCCTCTTCACGACTGTCTTGGTGTGTTTGGACCATGATAGTTCGTTGGTGATGTGGACACCAAGGAACTTGAAGCTCTCAACCTGTTCCACTACAGCCCCACTCGATGAGAATGGGGGCGTGCTCAGTCCTCTTTTTTTTCCTGTAGTCCACAATCATCTCCTTTGTCTTGGTCACGTTGAGGGAGAGGTTGTTATCCTGGCACCACACGGCCAGGTCTCTGACCTCCTCCCTATAGGCTGTCTCATCGTTGTCAGTGATCAGGCCTACCACTGTTGTGTCGTCGGCAAACTTAATGATGGTGTTGGAGTCGTGCCTGGCCATGCAGTCATGGGTGAACAGAGAGTACAGGAGGGGACTGAGCACGCACCCCTGAGGGGCCCCCGTGTTGAGGATCAGTGTGGCAGATGTGTTGTTACCTACCCTTACCACCTGGGGGCGGCCCGTCAGGAAGTCCAGGATCCAGTTGCAGAGGGAGGTGTTTAGTCCCAGGATCCTTAGCTTTGTGATGAGCTTTGAGGGCACTATGGTGTTGAATGCTGAGCTGTAGTCAATGAATAGCATTCTCACGTAGGTGTTCCTCTTGTCCAGGTGGGAAAGGGCAGTGTGGAATGCAATAGAGATTGCATCATCTGTGGATCTGTTGGGGCGGTATGCAAATTGGAGTGGGTCTAGGGTTTCTGGGATAATGGTGTTGATGTGAGCCATGACCAGCCTTTCAAAGCACTTCATGGCTACAGACGTCAGTGCTACGGGTCGGTAGTCATTTAGGCAGGTTATGTTAGTGTCCTTGGGCACATGGCACCGTACCATATTATCAGGTAGCTGTGCTATTAGCAATAAGCAAGGTTTTTTCTGCAATTCTACACATTTGCCATGGAGCTTACCAGACAATTTTGCAGTATGAAAGCAAATTTCCTGCAATTCTGCTCATTTTGCTATGGCTAATTTTGTGTTCTTATGCTAAAACATAACAAAATCAATGGGGACCCCAAATGGTGCAGCTGGGCATGTGCTCTGCGTGCCCAGTCGGTAATCCAGCCATGCGAAAAGTACTCCTAAATTCATTGTTTATTTTATTTGTTTCATGAGGCAGTGATGTATAATGAATACAGTCACAGGTAAATGGCGTTGTTCCTGCCTCACGTGCCTTTATTGCTTTTATAAAACTGTTACCAACATATTAAAATATTTTCATTAAAACGTTATTTTGATACGAAAATTTATAAAATGTCATTCTTCCACCAGAAGATATAGTCTGGACAAAAACTTGTTGTTAGTTAGTCACAGACGTGACCCAGACATTTTTCTTTTTCATAGTTGTGCAAAAGAACTGGTCGTCCGTTCTAAACAAAATGGTTGCTATGCAGGCTGGATAACGTTCTTGTCACTTGCTAGCTAGCTAGCCGACTTCAGCTAACTCAGTCACGTCAAACATAGAACCTGGAATGACAGTACACTAGCTGCATTTTTGTTTGTTTGAGCTGTTTTTCTATTGGCATTTACTTTGATATGTCCATGATAATGACGTTGATGCGTGATTTCGACTGGCTCCGAGAAAGTTGTCTCATCTCGTCTGGGCACCGTTCACTCTCTATGTATTGTATAGAGATCGAAATTCAAAAGTGAAACATTGTTCAGAGGTCGGACAGGCAGACAGCTAGGCTTATATTAACCCCCGCTGTACCAAACTCAATTCTAGGGAAATAATGTGTGAGTTGAGATAAATTGAAGAGATGATTCAGACAGCAACATGAACATCATATTCTTATGGAGGCGCAGTGATCATTTTCAGATGGAACTGTGACAGCCAATATAGCACACATAAAATTACCTGTGAGGTCCCTCAGTTGAGCAGTGAATTTCAACCACAGATTCAACAACAAAGACCAGCAAGGTTTTCCAATGCCTCGCAAAGAAGGACACCTATTTGTAGATGCATAAAAAAAAAGTTATTAATTAAAAAGTTATTAATTACACGTTGGATGGTACAGGCATCCTTCTTACCGCCCGCCGCTGCTAAATGAATTTAGGGGAAACACTGGTGTGTGTGTGACTCTGAGGTGAGCTGACAGTCCCCGTCATGCCGTAAGGTGTTCTTTTATCTCTTTTTTAAATCTGGTTTTAGTGCTAGCTTGAGTTACCTGGTGTGGCAGAGTTCCATGTAGTCATGGCTCGATTTAATACTGTGCGTTTCATTTTAATTTTTTAAAAACATTTTAGTCATTTAGTAGACGCTCTTATCCAGAGCGACTTACAGTTAGTGAGTGCATACATTTTTATTTATTTTTCATACTGGAATCGAACCCACAACCCTGGCGTTGCAAACACCATGCTCTTCCAACTGAGCTATATCCCTGCCGGTTTCCCAGCCTCTGTTCTGGACCTGGGGACTGTGAAGAGACCTCTGTTTGCATGTCTTGTGTGGTACCGATGAGTGTCCGAACTATGTGCCAACTGCTTGAACAGACAGTTCTGTACCTTCAACACATCAACACCTCGCGCAAAGACGAATTGTGATGCAGTCAATCTCTCCTCAACTTTGAGCCAGGAAAGATTGACATGCATGTCATTGACATTCACCCTCTGTGTACATCTACATGTAAGTACAATAGGTGCTGCTCTGTTCTAAACCAACTGCAATTTGCCTGTGTCCTTCTTTGCCGCACATGACCACACAACTGGGCAGTAGTCCAGGTGAGACAAAACTTGGGCCTGTAGGACCTGTCTGGTTGATTGAGATGTCAAGAAAACAGAGCAACGCCTTATCATGGACAGACCTCTTCCCATTTTAGCAGCCATTGGGTCTATATGTTTTGACCGCGACAGCTTGCTATCTACGGTTACACACAGCTGTTTAGTCTCCTCAACTTTATTCA
>NW_028163855.1:0-75376 GCF_964263955.1 Coregonus lavaretus | reverse complement strand
ACCCATGATTTTGGACCCTGTTTTCATGCGAAAAGGCTAAAAGAAATGTTTCACGTTTGTTACACTCAAACAGTGTCTCCTGTCATATGCTGATCTGGTCGCAATGTGGATTTGGCCTAAAACATGATTTTGGACAATAGTCATGGAACTCAGCTTAAAACGTACTTGCAGACTTGAAAACCCTTGCCTATTGTAGAGCGCACCTCCTACTTCCACTGCTGAACGAAAACCCATGATTTTGGACCCTGTTTTCATGCGAAAGGGCTAAAAGAAATGTTTCACGTTTGTTACACTCAAACAGTGTCTCCTCTCATATGCTGAACTGGTCGCATTGTGGATTTTGGTTAAAACATGATTTTGGACAATGTTCATGGAACTCAGCTTAAAACGTACTTGCAGACTTGAAAACCCTTGCCTATTGTAGAGCGCGCCTCCTACTTCCACTGCTGAACGAAAACCCATGATTTTGGACCCTGTTTTCATGCGAAAAGGCTAAAAGAAATGTTTCACGTTTGTTACACTCAAACAGTGTCTCCTCTCATATGCTGAACTGGTCGCATTGTGGATTTTGGTTAAAACATGATTTTGGACAATGTTCATGGAACAAAGCTTAAAACGTACTTGCAGACTTGAAAACCCTTGCCTATTGTAGAGCGCACCTCCTACTTCCACTGCTGAATGAAAACCCATTATTTTGGACCCTGTTTTCATGCAAAAAGGCTAAAAGAAATGTTTCACGTTTGTTACACTCAAACAGTGTCTCCTCTCATATGCTGAACTGGTCGCATTGTGGATTTTGGTTAAAACATGATTTTGGACAATGTTCATGGAACAAAGCTTAAAACGTACTTGCAGACTTGAAAACCCTTGCCTATTGTAGAGCGCACCTCCTACTTCCACTGCTGAATGAAAACCCATTATTTTGGACCCTGTTTTCATGCAAAAAGGCTAAAAGAAATGTTTCACGTTTGTTACACTCAAACAGTGTTTCCTCTCATATGCTGAACTGGTCGCATTGTGGATTTTGGATAAAACATGATTTTGGACAATGTTCATGGAACTCAGCTTAAAACGTACTTGCAGACTTGAAAACCCTTGCCTATTGTAGAGCGCGCCTCCTACTTCCACTGCTGAACGAAAACCCATGATTTTGGACCCTGTTTTCATGCGAAAAGGCTAAAAGAATTGTTTCACGTTTGTTACACTCAAACAGTGTCTCCTGTCATATGCTGATCTGGTCGCAATGTGGATTTGGCCTAAAACATGATTTTGGACAATGTTCATGGAACTCAGCTTAAAACGTACTTGCAGACTTGAAAACCCTTGCCTATTGTAGAGCGCGCCTCCTACTTCCACTGCTGAACGAAAACCCATGATTTTGGACCCTGTTTTCATGCGAAAAGGCTAAAAGAAATGTTTCACGTTTGTTACACTCAAACAGTGTCTCCTCTCATATGCTGAACTGGTCGCATTGTGGATTTTGGTTAAAACATGATTTTGGACAATGTTCATGGAACTCAGCTGAAAACGTACTTGCAGACTTGAAAACCCTTGCCTATTGTAGAGCGCGCCTCCTTCTTCCAGTGCTGAACGAAAACCCATGATTTTGGACCCTGTTTTCATGCGAAAAGGCTAAAAGAAATGTTTCACGTTTGTTACACTCAAACAGTGTCTCCTCTCATATGCTGAACTGGTCGCATTGTGGATTTTGGTTAAAACATGATTTTGGACAATGTTCATGGAACTCAGCTGAAAACGTACTTGCAGACTTGAAAACCCTTGCCTATTGTAGAGCGCGCCTCCTACTTCCAGTGCTGAACGAAAACCCATGATTTTGGACCCTGTTTTCATGCGAAAAGGCTAAAAGAAATGTTTCACGTTTGTTACACTCAAACAGTGTCTCCTGTCATATGCTGATCTGGTCGCAATGTGGATTTTGGTTAAAACATGATTTTGGACAATGTTCATGGAACAAAGCTTAAAACGTACTTGCAGACTTGAAAACCCTTGCCTATTGTAGAGCGCACCTCCTACTTCCACTGCTGAATGAAAACCCATTATTTTGGACCCTGTTTTCATGCAAAAAGGCTAAAAGAAATGTTTCACGTTTGTTACACTCAAACAGTGTCTCCTCTCATATGCTGAACTGGTCGCATTGTGGATTTTGGTTAAAACATGATTTTGGACAATGTTCATGGAACAAAGCTTAAAACGTACTTGCAGACTTGAAAACCCTTGCCTATTGTAGAGCGCACCTCCTACTTCCACTGCTGAATGAAAACCCATTATTTTGGACCCTGTTTTCATGCAAAAAGGCTAAAAGAAATGTTTCACGTTTGTTACACTCAAACAGTGTTTCCTCTCATATGCTGAACTGGTCGCATTGTGGATTTTGGATAAAACATGATTTTGGACAATGTTCATGGAACTCAGCTTAAAACGTACTTGCAGACTTGAAAACCCTTGCCTATTGTAGAGCGCGCCTCCTACTTCCACTGCTGAACGAAAACCCATGATTTTGGACCCTGTTTTCATGCGAAAAGGCTAAAAGAATTGTTTCACGTTTGTTACACTCAAACAGTGTCTCCTGTCATATGCTGATCTGGTCGCAATGTGGATTTGGCCTAAAACATGATTTTGGACAATGTTCATGGAACTCAGCTTAAAACGTACTTGCAGACTTGAAAACCCTTGCCTATTGTAGAGCGCGCCTCCTACTTCCACTGCTGAACGAAAACCCATGATTTTGGACCCTGTTTTCATGCGAAAAGGCTAAAAGAAATGTTTCACGTTTGTTACACTCAAACAGTGTCTCCTCTCATATGCTGAACTGGTCGCATTGTGGATTTTGGTTAAAACATGATTTTGGACAATGTTCATGGAACTCAGCTGAAAACGTACTTGCAGACTTGAAAACCCTTGCCTATTGTAGAGCGCGCCTCCTACATCCAGTGCTGAACGAAAACCCATGATTTTGGACCCTGTTTTCATGCGAAAAGGCTAAAAGAAATGTTTCACGTTTGTTACACTCAAACAGTGTCTCCTCTCATATGCTGAACTGGTCGCATTGTGGATTTTGGTTAAAACATGATTTTGGACAATGTTCATGGAACTCAGCTGAAAACGTACTTGCAGACTTGAAAACCCTTGCCTATTGTAGAGCGCGCCTCCTACTTCCAGTGCTGAACGAAAACCCATGATTTTGGACCCTGTTTTCATGCGAAAAGGCTAAAAGAAATGTTTCACGTTTGTTACACTCAAACAGTGTCTCCTGTCATATGCTGATCTGGTCGCAATGTGGATTTTGGTTAAAACATGATTTTGGACAATGTTCATGGAACAAAGCTTAAAACGTACTTGCAGACTTGAAAACCCTTGCCTATTGTAGAGCGCACCTCCTACTTCCACTGCTGAATGAAAACCCATTATTTTGGACCCTGTTTTCATGCAAAAAGGCTAAAAGAAATGTTTCACGTTTGTTACACTCAAACAGTGTCTCCTCTCATATGCTGAACTGGTCGCATTGTGGATTTTGGTTAAAACATGATTTTGGACAATGTTCATGGAACAAAGCTTAAAACGTACTTGCAGACTTGAAAACCCTTGCCTATTGTAGAGCGCACCTCCTACTTCCACTGCTGAATGAAAACCCATTATTTTGGACCCTGTTTTCATGCAAAAAGGCTAAAAGAAATGTTTCACGTTTGTTACACTCAAACAGTGTTTCCTCTCATATGCTGAACTGGTCGCATTGTGGATTTTGGATAAAACATGATTTTGGACAATGTTCATGGAACTCAGCTTAAAACGTACTTGCAGACTTGAAAACCCTTGCCTATTGTAGAGCGCGCCTCCTACTTCCACTGCTGAACGAAAACCCATGATTTTGGACCCTGTTTTCATGCGAAAAGGCTAAAAGAATTGTTTCACGTTTGTTACACTCAAACAGTGTCTCCTGTCATATGCTGATCTGGTCGCAATGTGGATTTGGCCTAAAACATGATTTTGGACAATGTTCATGGAACTCAGCTTAAAACGTACTTGCAGACTTGAAAACCCTTGCCTATTGTAGAGCGCGCCTCCTACTTCCACTGCTGAACGAAAACCCATGATTTTGGACCCTGTTTTCATGCGAAAAGGCTAAAAGAAATGTTTCACGTTTGTTACACTCAAACAGTGTCTCCTCTCATATGCTGAACTGGTCGCATTGTGGATTTTGGTTAAAACATGATTTTGGACAATGTTCATGGAACTCAGCTGAAAACGTACTTGCAGACTTGAAAACCCTTGCCTATTGTAGAGCGCGCCTCCTACTTCCAGTGCTGAACGAAAACCCATGATTTTGGACCCTGTTTTCATGCGAAAAGGCTAAAAGAAATGTTTCACGTTTGTTACACTCAAACAGTGTCTCCTCTCATATGCTGAACTGGTCGCATTGTGGATTTTGGTTAAAACATGATTTTGGACAATGTTCATGGAACTCAGCTGAAAACGTACTTGCAGACTTGAAAACCCTTGCCTATTGTAGAGCGCGCCTCCTACTTCCAGTGCTGAACGAAAACCCATGATTTTGGACCCTGTTTTCATGCGAAAAGGCTAAAAGAAATGTTTCACGTTTGTTACACTCAAACAGTGTCTCCTCTCATATGCTGAACTGGTCGCATTGTGGATTTTGGTTAAAACATGATTTTGGACAATGTTCATGGAACTCAGCTGAAAACGTACTTGCAGACTTGAAAACCCTTGCCTATTGTAGAGCGCGCCTCCTACTTCCAGTGCTGAACGAAAACCCATGATTTTGGACCCTGTTTTCATGCGAAAAGGCTAAAAGAAATGTTTCACGTTTGTTACACTCAAACAGTGTCTCCTGTCATATGCTGATCTGGTCGCAATGTGGATTTGGCCTAAAACATGATTTTGGACAATAGTCATGGAACTCAGCTTAAAACGTACTTGCAGACTTGAAAACCCTTGCCTATTGTAGAGCGCACCTCCTACTTCCACTGCTGAACGAAAACCCATGATTTTGGACCCTGTTTTCATGCGAAAGGGCTAAAAGAAATGTTTCACGTTTGTTACACTCAAACAGTGTCTCCTCTCATATGCTGAACTGGTCGCATTGTGGATTTTGGTTAAAACATGATTTTGGACAATGTTCATGGAACTCAGCTTAAAACGTACTTGCAGACTTGAAAACCCTTGCCTATTGTAGAGCGCGCCTCCTACTTCCACTGCTGAACGAAAACCCATGATTTTGGACCCTGTTTTCATGCGAAAAGGCTAAAAGAAATGTTTCACGTTTGTTACACTCAAACAGTGTCTCCTCTCATATGCTGAACTGGTCGCATTGTGGATTTTGGTTAAAACATGATTTTGGACAATGTTCATGGAACTCAGCTTAAAACGTACTTGCAGACTTGAAAACCCTTGCCTATTGTAGAGCGCGCCTCCTACTTCCACTGCTGAACGAAAACCCATGATTTTGGACCCTGTTTTCATGCAAAAAGGCTAAAAGAAATGTTTCACGTTTGTTACACTCAAACAGTGTCTCCTCTCATATGCTGAACTGGTCGCATTGTGGATTTTGGTTAAAACATGATTTTGGACAATGTTCATGGAACAAAGCTTAAAACGTACTTGCAGACTTGAAAACCCTTGCCTATTGTAGAGCGCACCTCCTACTTCCACTGCTGAATGAAAACCCATTATTTTGGACCCTGTTTTCATGCAAAAAGGCTAAAAGAAATGTTTCACGTTTGTTACACTCAAACAGTGTTTCCTCTCATATGCTGAACTGGTCGCATTGTGGATTTTGGATAAAACATGATTTTGGACAATGTTCATGGAACTCAGCTTAAAACGTACTTGCAGACTTGAAAACCCTTGCCTATTGTAGAGCGCGCCTCCTACTTCCACTGCTGAACGAAAACCCATGATTTTGGACCCTGTTTTCATGCGAAAAGGCTAAAAGAATTGTTTCACGTTTGTTACACTCAAACAGTGTCTCCTGTCATATGCTGATCTGGTCGCAATGTGGATTTGGCCTAAAACATGATTTTGGACAATGTTCATGGAACTCAGCTTAAAACGTACTTGCAGACTTGAAAACCCTTGCCTATTGTAGAGCGCGCCTCCTACTTCCACTGCTGAACGAAAACCCATGATTTTGGACCCTGTTTTCATGCGAAAAGGCTAAAAGAAATGTTTCACGTTTGTTACACTCAAACAGTGTCTCCTCTCATATGCTGAACTGGTCGCATTGTGGATTTTGGTTAAAACATGATTTTGGACAATGTTCATGGAACTCAGCTGAAAACGTACTTGCAGACTTGAAAACCCTTGCCTATTGTAGAGCGCGCCTCCTTCTTCCAGTGCTGAACGAAAACCCATGATTTTGGACCCTGTTTTCATGCGAAAAGGCTAAAAGAAATGTTTCACGTTTGTTACACTCAAACAGTGTCTCCTCTCATATGCTGAACTGGTCGCATTGTGGATTTTGGTTAAAACATGATTTTGGACAATGTTCATGGAACTCAGCTGAAAACGTACTTGCAGACTTGAAAACCCTTGCCTATTGTAGAGCGCGCCTCCTACTTCCAGTGCTGAACGAAAACCCATGATTTTGGACCCTGTTTTCATGCGAAAAGGCTAAAAGAAATGTTTCACGTTTGTTACACTCAAACAGTGTCTCCTGTCATATGCTGATCTGGTCGCAATGTGGATTTTGGTTAAAACATGATTTTGGACAATGTTCATGGAACAAAGCTTAAAACGTACTTGCAGACTTGAAAACCCTTGCCTATTGTAGAGCGCACCTCCTACTTCCACTGCTGAATGAAAACCCATTATTTTGGACCCTGTTTTCATGCAGAAAGGCTAAAAGAAATGTTTCACGTTTGTTACACTCAAACAGTGTCTCCTCTCATATGCTGAACTGGTCGCATTGTGGATTTTGGTTAAAACATGATTTTGGACAATGTTCATGGAACAAAGCTTAAAACGTACTTGCAGACTTGAAAACCCTTGCCTATTGTAGAGCGCACCTCCTACTTCCACTGCTGAATGAAAACCCATTATTTTGGACCCTGTTTTCATGCAAAAAGGCTAAAAGAAATGTTTCACGTTTGTTACACTCAAACAGTGTTTCCTCTCATATGCTGAACTGGTCGCATTGTGGATTTTGGATAAAACATGATTTTGGACAATGTTCATGGAACTCAGCTTAAAACGTACTTGCAGACTTGAAAACCCTTGCCTATTGTAGAGCGCGCCTCCTACTTCCACTGCTGAACGAAAACCCATGATTTTGGACCCTGTTTTCATGCGAAAAGGCTAAAAGAATTGTTTCACGTTTGTTACACTCAAACAGTGTCTCCTGTCATATGCTGATCTGGTCGCAATGTGGATTTGGCCTAAAACATGATTTTGGACAATGTTCATGGAACTCAGCTTAAAACGTACTTGCAGACTTGAAAACCCTTGCCTATTGTAGAGCGCGCCTCCTACTTCCACTGCTGAACGAAAACCCATGATTTTGGACCCTGTTTTCATGCGAAAAGGCTAAAAGAAATGTTTCACGTTTGTTACACTCAAACAGTGTCTCCTCTCATATGCTGAACTGGTCGCATTGTGGATTTTGGTTAAAACATGATTTTGGACAATGTTCATGGAACTCAGCTGAAAACGTACTTGCAGACTTGAAAACCCTTGCCTATTGTAGAGCGCGCCTCCTACTTCCAGTGCTGAACGAAAACCCATGATTTTGGACCCTGTTTTCATGCGAAAAGGCTAAAAGAAATGTTTCACGTTTGTTACACTCAAACAGTGTCTCCTCTCATATGCTGAACTGGTCGCATTGTGGATTTTGGTTAAAACATGATTTTGGACAATGTTCATGGAACTCAGCTGAAAACGTACTTGCAGACTTGAAAACCCTTGCCTATTGTAGAGCGCGCCTCCTACTTCCAGTGCTGAACGAAAACCCATGATTTTGGACCCTGTTTTCATGCGAAAAGGCTAAAAGAAATGTTTCACGTTTGTTACACTCAAACAGTGTCTCCTGTCATATGCTGATCTGGTCGCAATGTGGATTTTGGTTAAAACATGATTTTGGACAATGTTCATGGAACAAAGCTTAAAACGTACTTGCAGACTTGAAAACCCTTGCCTATTGTAGAGCGCACCTCCTACTTCCACTGCTGAATGAAAACCCATTATTTTGGACCCTGTTTTCATGCAAAAAGGCTAAAAGAAATGTTTCACGTTTGTTACACTCAAACAGTGTCTCCTCTCATATGCTGAACTGGTCGCATTGTGGATTTTGGTTAAAACATGATTTTGGACAATGTTCATGGAACAAAGCTTAAAACGTACTTGCAGACTTGAAAACCCTTGCCTATTGTAGAGCGCACCTCCTACTTCCACTGCTGAATGAAAACCCATTATTTTGGACCCTGTTTTCATGCAAAAAGGCTAAAAGAAATGTTTCACGTTTGTTACACTCAAACAGTGTCTCCTCTCATATGCTGAACTGGTCGCATTGTGGATTTTGGTTAAAACATGATTTTGGACAATGTTCATGGAACTCAGCTGAAAACGTACTTGCAGACTTGAAAACCCTTGCCTATTGTAGAGCGCGCCTCCTACTTCCAGTGCTGAACGAAAACCCATGATTTTGGACCCTGTTTTCATGCGAAAAGGCTAAAAGAAATGTTTCACGTTTGTTACACTCAAACAGTGTCTCCTCTCATATGCTGAACTGGTCGCATTGTGGATTTTGGTTAAAACATGATTTTGGACAATGTTCATGGAACTCAGCTGAAAACGTACTTGCAGACTTGAAAACCCTTGCCTATTGTAGAGCGCGCCTCCTACTTCCAGTGCTGAACGAAAACCCATGATTTTGGACCCTGTTTTCATGCGAAAAGGCTAAAAGAAATGTTTCACGTTTGTTACACTCAAACAGTGTCTCCTCTCATATGCTGAACTGGTCGCATTGTGGATTTTGGTTAAAACATGATTTTGGACAATGTTCATGGAACTCAGCTGAAAACGTACTTGCAGACTTGAAAACCCTTGCCTATTGTAGAGCGCGCCTCCTACTTCCACTGCTGAACGAAAACCCATGATTTTGGACCCTGTTTTCATGCGAAAAGGCTAAAAGAAATGTTTCACGTTTGTTACACTCAAACAGTGTCTCCTGTCATATGCTGATCTGGTCGCAATGTGGATTTGGCCTAAAACATGATTTTGGACAATAGTCATGGAACTCAGCTTAAAACGTACTTGCAGACTTGAAAACCCTTGCCTATTGTAGAGCGCGCCTCCTACTTCCACTGCTGAACGAAAACCCATGATTTTGGACCCTGTTTTCATGCGAAAAGGCTAAAAGAAATGTTTCACGTTTGTTACACTCAAACAGTGTCTCCTCTCATATGCTGAACTGGTCGCATTGTGGATTTTGGTTAAAACATGATTTTGGACAATGTTCATGGAACTCAGCTGAAAACGTACTTGCAGACTTGAAAACCCTTGCCTATTGTAGAGCGCGCCTCCTACTTCCAGTGCTGAACGAAAACCCATGATTTTGGACCCTGTTTTCATGCGAAAAGGCTAAAAGAAATGTTTCACGTTTGTTACACTCAAACAGTGTCTCCTCTCATATGCTGAACTGGTCGCATTGTGGATTTTGGTTAAAACATGATTTTGGACAATGTTCATGGAACTCAGCTGAAAACGTACTTGCAGACTTGAAAACCCTTGCCTATTGTAGAGCGCGCCTCCTACTTCCAGTGCTGAACGAAAACCCATGATTTTGGACCCTGTTTTCATGCGAAAAGGCTAAAAGAAATGTTTCACGTTTGTTACACTCAAACAGTGTCTCCTCTCATATGCTGAACTGGTCGCATTGTGGATTTTGGTTAAAACATGATTTTGGACAATGTTCATGGAACTCAGCTGAAAACGTACTTGCAGACTTGAAAACCCTTGCCTATTGTAGAGCGCGCCTCCTACTTCCAGTGCTGAACGAAAACCCATGATTTTGGACCCTGTTTTCATGCGAAAAGGCTAAAAGAAATGTTTCACGTTTGTTACACACAAACAGTGTCTCCTGTCATATGCTGATCTGGTCGCAATGTGGATTTGGCCTAAAACATGATTTTGGACAATAGTCATGGAACTCAGCTTAAAACGTACTTGCAGACTTGAAAACCCTTGCCTATTGTAGAGCGCACCTCCTACTTCCACTGCTGAACGAAAACCCATGATTTTGGACCCTGTTTTCATGCGAAAGGGCTAAAAGAAATGTTTCACGTTTGTTACACTCAAACAGTGTCTCCTCTCATATGCTGAACTGGTCGCATTGTGGATTTTGGTTAAAACATGATTTTGGACAATGTTCATGGAACTCAGCTTAAAACGTACTTGCAGACTTGAAAACCCTTGCCTATTGTAGAGCGCGCCTCCTACTTCCACTGCTGAACGAAAACCCATGATTTTGGACCCTGTTTTCATGCGAAAAGGCTAAAAGAAATGTTTCACGTTTGTTACACTCAAACAGTGTCTCCTCTCATATGCTGAACTGGTCGCATTGTGGATTTTGGTTAAAACATGATTTTGGACAATGTTCATGGAACAAAGCTTAAAACGTACTTGCAGACTTGAAAACCCTTGCCTATTGTAGAGCGCACCTCCTACTTCCACTGCTGAATGAAAACCCATTATTTTGGACCCTGTTTTCATGCAAAAAGGCTAAAAGAAATGTTTCACGTTTGTTACACTCAAACAGTGTCTCCTCTCATATGCTGAACTGGTCGCATTGTGGATTTTGGTTAAAACATGATTTTGGACAATGTTCATGGAACAAAGCTTAAAACGTACTTGCAGACTTGAAAACCCTTGCCTATTGTAGAGCGCACCTCCTACTTCCACTGCTGAATGAAAACCCATTATTTTGGACCCTGTTTTCATGCAAAAAGGCTAAAAGAAATGTTTCACGTTTGTTACACTCAAACAGTGTTTCCTCTCATATGCTGAACTGGTCGCATTGTGGATTTTGGATAAAACATGATTTTGGACAATGTTCATGGAACTCAGCTTAAAACGTACTTGCAGACTTGAAAACCCTTGCCTATTGTAGAGCGCGCCTCCTACTTCCACTGCTGAACGAAAACCCATGATTTTGGACCCTGTTTTCATGCGAAAAGGCTAAAAGAATTGTTTCACGTTTGTTACACTCAAACAGTGTCTCCTGTCATATGCTGATCTGGTCGCAATGTGGATTTGGCCTAAAACATGATTTTGGACAATGTTCATGGAACTCAGCTTAAAACGTACTTGCAGACTTGAAAACCCTTGCCTATTGTAGAGCGCGCCTCCTACTTCCACTGCTGAACGAAAACCCATGATTTTGGACCCTGTTTTCATGCGAAAAGGCTAAAAGAAATGTTTCACGTTTGTTACACTCAAACAGTGTCTCCTCTCATATGCTGAACTGGTCGCATTGTGGATTTTGGTTAAAACATGATTTTGGACAATGTTCATGGAACTCAGCTGAAAACGTACTTGCAGACTTGAAAACCCTTGCCTATTGTAGAGCGCGCCTCCTTCTTCCAGTGCTGAACGAAAACCCATGATTTTGGACCCTGTTTTCATGCGAAAAGGCTAAAAGAAATGTTTCACGTTTGTTACACTCAAACAGTGTCTCCTCTCATATGCTGAACTGGTCGCATTGTGGATTTTGGTTAAAACATGATTTTGGACAATGTTCATGGAACTCAGCTGAAAACGTACTTGCAGACTTGAAAACCCTTGCCTATTGTAGAGCGCGCCTCCTACTTCCAGTGCTGAACGAAAACCCATGATTTTGGACCCTGTTTTCATGCGAAAAGGCTAAAAGAAATGTTTCACGTTTGTTACACTCAAACAGTGTCTCCTGTCATATGCTGATCTGGTCGCAATGTGGATTTTGGTTAAAACATGATTTTGGACAATGTTCATGGAACAAAGCTTAAAACGTACTTGCAGACTTGAAAACCCTTGCCTATTGTAGAGCGCACCTCCTACTTCCACTGCTGAATGAAAACCCATTATTTTGGACCCTGTTTTCATGCGAAAAGGCTAAAAGAAATGTTTCACGTTTGTTACACTCAAACAGTGTCTCCTCTCATATGCTGAACTGGTCGCATTGTGGATTTTGGTTAAAACATGATTTTGGACAATGTTCATGGAACTCAGCTGAAAACGTACTTGCAGACTTGAAAACCCTTGCCTATTGTAGAGCGCGCCTCCTACTTCCAGTGCTGAACGAAAACCCATGATTTTGGACCCTGTTTTCATGCGAAAAGGCTAAAAGAAATGTTTCACGTTTGTTACACTCAAACAGTGTCTCCTCTCATATGCTGAACTGGTCGCATTGTGGATTTTGGTTAAAACATGATTTTGGACAATGTTCATGGAACTCAGCTGAAAACGTACTTGCAGACTTGAAAACCCTTGCCTATTGTAGAGCGCGCCTCCTACTTCCAGTGCTGAACGAAAACCCATGATTTTGGACCCTGTTTTCATGCGAAAAGGCTAAAAGAAATGTTTCACGTTTGTTACACTCAAACAGTGTCTCCTCTCATATGCTGAACTGGTCGCATTGTGGATTTTGGTTAAAACATGATTTTGGACAATGTTCATGGAACTCAGCTGAAAACGTACTTGCAGACTTGAAAACCCTTGCCTATTGTAGAGCGCGCCTCCTACTTCCACTGCTGAACGAAAACCCATGATTTTGGACCCTGTTTTCATGCGAAAAGGCTAAAAGAAATGTTTCACGTTTGTTACACTCAAACAGTGTCTCCTGTCATATGCTGATCTGGTCGCAATGTGGATTTGGCCTAAAACATGATTTTGGACAATAGTCATGGAACTCAGCTTAAAACGTACTTGCAGACTTGAAAACCCTTGCCTATTGTAGAGCGCGCCTCCTACTTCCACTGCTGAACGAAAACCCATGATTTTGGACCCTGTTTTCATGCGAAAAGGCTAAAAGAAATGTTTCACGTTTGTTACACTCAAACAGTGTCTCCTCTCATATGCTGAACTGGTCGCATTGTGGATTTTGGTTAAAACATGATTTTGGACAATGTTCATGGAACTCAGCTGAAAACGTACTTGCAGACTTGAAAACCCTTGCCTATTGTAGAGCGCGCCTCCTACTTCCAGTGCTGAACGAAAACCCATGATTTTGGACCCTGTTTTCATGCGAAAAGGCTAAAAGAAATGTTTCACGTTTGTTACACTCAAACAGTGTCTCCTCTCATATGCTGAACTGGTCGCATTGTGGATTTTGGTTAAAACATGATTTTGGACAATGTTCATGGAACTCAGCTGAAAACGTACTTGCAGACTTGAAAACCCTTGCCTATTGTAGAGCGCGCCTCCTACTTCCAGTGCTGAACGAAAACCCATGATTTTGGACCCTGTTTTCATGCGAAAAGGCTAAAAGAAATGTTTCACGTTTGTTACACTCAAACAGTGTCTCCTCTCATATGCTGAACTGGTCGCATTGTGGATTTTGGTTAAAACATGATTTTGGACAATGTTCATGGAACTCAGCTGAAAACGTACTTGCAGACTTGAAAACCCTTGCCTATTGTAGAGCGCGCCTCCTACTTCCAGTGCTGAACGAAAACCCATGATTTTGGACCCTGTTTTCATGCGAAAAGGCTAAAAGAAATGTTTCACGTTTGTTACACTCAAACAGTGTCTCCTGTCATATGCTGATCTGGTCGCAATGTGGATTTGGCCTAAAACATGATTTTGGACAATAGTCATGGAACTCAGCTTAAAACGTACTTGCAGACTTGAAAACCCTTGCCTATTGTAGAGCGCACCTCCTACTTCCACTGCTGAACGAAAACCCATGATTTTGGACCCTGTTTTCATGCGAAAGGGCTAAAAGAAATGTTTCACGTTTGTTACACTCAAACAGTGTCTCCTCTCATATGCTGAACTGGTCGCATTGTGGATTTTGGTTAAAACATGATTTTGGACAATGTTCATGGAACTCAGCTTAAAACGTACTTGCAGACTTGAAAACCCTTGCCTATTGTAGAGCGCGCCTCCTACTTCCACTGCTGAACGAAAACCCATGATTTTGGACCCTGTTTTCATGCGAAAAGGCTAAAAGAAATGTTTCACGTTTGTTACACTCAAACAGTGTCTCCTCTCATATGCTGAACTGGTCGCATTGTGGATTTTGGTTAAAACATGATTTTGGACAATGTTCATGGAACAAAGCTTAAAACGTACTTGCAGACTTGAAAACCCTTGCCTATTGTAGAGCGCACCTCCTACTTCCACTGCTGAATGAAAACCCATTATTTTGGACCCTGTTTTCATGCAAAAAGGCTAAAAGAAATGTTTCACGTTTGTTACACTCAAACAGTGTCTCCTCTCATATGCTGAACTGGTCGCATTGTGGATTTTGGTTAAAACATGATTTTGGACAATGTTCATGGAACAAAGCTTAAAACGTACTTGCAGACTTGAAAACCCTTGCCTATTGTAGAGCGCACCTCCTACTTCCACTGCTGAATGAAAACCCATTATTTTGGACCCTGTTTTCATGCAAAAAGGCTAAAAGAAATGTTTCACGTTTGTTACACTCAAACAGTGTTTCCTCTCATATGCTGAACTGGTCGCATTGTGGATTTTGGATAAAACATGATTTTGGACAATGTTCATGGAACTCAGCTTAAAACGTACTTGCAGACTTGAAAACCCTTGCCTATTGTAGAGCGCGCCTCCTACTTCCACTGCTGAACGAAAACCCATGATTTTGGACCCTGTTTTCATGCGAAAAGGCTAAAAGAATTGTTTCACGTTTGTTACACTCAAACAGTGTCTCCTGTCATATGCTGATCTGGTCGCAATGTGGATTTGGCCTAAAACATGATTTTGGACAATGTTCATGGAACAAAGCTTAAAACGTACTTGCAGACTTGAAAACCCTTGCCTATTGTAGAGCGCACCTCCTACTTCCACTGCTGAATGAAAACCCATTATTTTGGACCCTGTTTTCATGCAAAAAGGCTAAAAGAAATGTTTCACGTTTGTTACACTCAAACAGTGTCTCCTCTCATATGCTGAACTGGTCGCATTGTGGATTTTGGTTAAAACATGATTTTGGACAATGTTCATGGAACAAAGCTTAAAACGTACTTGCAGACTTGAAAACCCTTGCCTATTGTAGAGCGCACCTCCTACTTCCACTGCTGAATGAAAACCCATTATTTTGGACCCTGTTTTCATGCAAAAAGGCTAAAAGAAATGTTTCACGTTTGTTACACTCAAACAGTGTTTCCTCTCATATGCTGAACTGGTCGCATTGTGGATTTTGGATAAAACATGATTTTGGACAATGTTCATGGAACTCAGCTTAAAACGTACTTGCAGACTTGAAAACCCTTGCCTATTGTAGAGCGCGCCTCCTACTTCCACTGCTGAACGAAAACCCATGATTTTGGACCCTGTTTTCATGCGAAAAGGCTAAAAGAATTGTTTCACGTTTGTTACACTCAAACAGTGTCTCCTGTCATATGCTGATCTGGTCGCAATGTGGATTTGGCCTAAAACATGATTTTGGACAATGTTCATGGAACTCAGCTTAAAACGTACTTGCAGACTTGAAAACCCTTGCCTATTGTAGAGCGCGCCTCCTACTTCCACTGCTGAACGAAAACCCATGATTTTGGACCCTGTTTTCATGCGAAAAGGCTAAAAGAAATGTTTCACGTTTGTTACACTCAAACAGTGTCTCCTCTCATATGCTGAACTGGTCGCATTGTGGATTTTGGTTAAAACATGATTTTGGACAATGTTCATGGAACTCAGCTGAAAACGTACTTGCAGACTTGAAAACCCTTGCCTATTGTAGAGCGCGCCTCCTACTTCCAGTGCTGAACGAAAACCCATGATTTTGGACCCTGTTTTCATGCGAAAAGAATAAAAGAAATGTTTCACGTTTGTTACACTCAAACAGTGTCTCCTCTCATATGCTGAACTGGTCGCATTGTGGATTTTGGTTAAAACATGATTTTGGACAATGTTCATGGAACTCAGCTGAAAACGTACTTGCAGACTTGAAAACCCTTGCCTATTGTAGAGCGCGCCTCCTACTTCCAGTGCTGAACGAAAACCCATGATTTTGGACCCTGTTTTCATGCGAAAAGGCTAAAAGAAATGTTTCACGTTTGTTACACTCAAACAGTGTCTCCTCTCATATGCTGAACTGGTCGCATTGTGGATTTTGGTTAAAACATGATTTTGGACAATGTTCATGGAACTCAGCTGAAAACGTACTTGCAGACTTGAAAACCCTTGCCTATTGTAGAGCGCGCCTCCTACTTCCAGTGCTGAACGAAAACCCATGATTTTGGACCCTGTTTTCATGTGAAAAGGCTAAAAGAAATGTTTCACGTTTGTTACACTCAAACAGTGTCTCCTCTCATATGCTGAACTGGTCGCATTGTGGATTTTGGTTAAAACATGATTTTGGACAATGTTCATGGAACTCAGCTGAAAACGTACTTGCAGACTTGAAAACCCTTGCCTATTGTAGAGCGCGCCTCCTACTTCCAGTGCTGAACGAAAACCCATGATTTTGGACCCTGTTTTCATGCGAAAAGGCTAAAAGAAATGTTTCACGTTTGTTACACTCAAACAGTGTCTCCTCTCATATGCTGAACTGGTCGCATTGTGGATTTTGGTTAAAACATGATTTTGGACAATGTTCATGGAACTCAGCTGAAAACGTACTTGCAGACTTGAAAACCCTTGCCTATTGTAGAGCGCGCCTCCTACTTCCAGTGCTGAACGAAAACCCATGATTTTGGACCCTGTTTTCATGCGAAAAGGCTAAAAGAAATGTTTCACGTTTGTTACACTCAAACAGTGTCTCCTGTCATATGCTGATCTGGTCGCAATGTGGATTTGGCCTAAAACATGATTTTGGACAATAGTCATGGAACTCAGCTTAAAACGTACTTGCAGACTTGAAAACCCTTGCCTATTGTAGAGCGCACCTCCTACTTCCACTGCTGAACGAAAACCCATGATTTTGGACCCTGTTTTCATGCGAAAGGGCTAAAAGAAATGTTTCACGTTTGTTACACTCAAACAGTGTCTCCTCTCATATGCTGAACTGGTCGCATTGTGGATTTTGGTTAAAACATGATTTTGGACAATGTTCATGGAACTCAGCTTAAAACGTACTTGCAGACTTGAAAACCCTTGCCTATTGTAGAGCGCGCCTCCTACTTCCACTGCTGAACGAAAACCCATGATTTTGGACCCTGTTTTCATGCGAAAAGGCTAAAAGAAATGTTTCACGTTTGTTACACTCAAACAGTGTCTCCTCTCATATGCTGAACTGGTCGCATTGTGGATTTTGGTTAAAACATGATTTTGGACAATGTTCATGGAACAAAGCTTAAAACGTACTTGCAGACTTGAAAACCCAATGCCTATTGTAGAGCGCACCTCCTACTTCCACTGCTGAATGAAAACCCATTATTTTGGACCCTGTTTTCATGCAAAAAGGCTAAAAGAAATGTTTCACGTTTGTTACACTCAAACAGTGTCTCCTCTCATATGCTGAACTGGTCGCATTGTGGATTTTGGTTAAAACATGATTTTGGACAATGTTCATGGAACAAAGCTTAAAACGTACTTGCAGACTTGAAAACCCTTGCCTATTGTAGAGCGCACCTCCTACTTCCACTGCTGAATGAAAACCCATTATTTTGGACCCTGTTTTCATGCAAAAAGGCTAAAAGAAATGTTTCACGTTTGTTACACTCAAACAGTGTTTCCTCTCATATGCTGAACTGGTCGCATTGTGGATTTTGGATAAAACATGATTTTGGACAATGTTCATGGAACTCAGCTTAAAACGTACTTGCAGACTTGAAAACCCTTGCCTATTGTAGAGCGCGCCTCCTACTTCCACTGCTGAACGAAAACCCATGATTTTGGACCCTGTTTTCATGCGAAAAGGCTAAAAGAATTGTTTCACGTTTGTTACACTCAAACAGTGTCTCCTGTCATATGCTGATCTGGTCGCAATGTGGATTTGGCCTAAAACATGATTTTGGACAATGTTCATGGAACTCAGCTTAAAACGTACTTGCAGACTTGAAAACCCTTGCCTATTGTAGAGCGCGCCTCCTACTTCCACTGCTGAACGAAAACCCATGATTTTGGACCCTGTTTTCATGCGAAAAGGCTAAAAGAAATGTTTCACGTTTGTTACACTCAAACAGTGTCTCCTCTCATATGCTGAACTGGTCGCATTGTGGATTTTGGTTAAAACATGATTTTGGACAATGTTCATGGAACTCAGCTGAAAACGTACTTGCAGACTTGAAAACCCTTGCCTATTGTAGAGCGCGCCTCCTACTTCCAGTGCTGAACGAAAACCCATGATTTTGGACCCTGTTTTCATGCGAAAAGAATAAAAGAAATGTTTCACGTTTGTTACACTCAAACAGTGTCTCCTCTCATATGCTGAACTGGTCGCATTGTGGATTTTGGTTAAAACATGATTTTGGACAATGTTCATGGAACTCAGCTGAAAACGTACTTGCAGACTTGAAAACCCTTGCCTATTGTAGAGCGCGCCTCCTACTTCCAGTGCTGAACGAAAACCCATGATTTTGGACCCTGTTTTCATGCGAAAAGGCTAAAAGAAATGTTTCACGTTTGTTACACTCAAACAGTGTCTCCTCTCATATGCTGAACTGGTCGCATTGTGGATTTTGGTTAAAACATGATTTTGGACAATGTTCATGGAACTCAGCTGAAAACGTACTTGCAGACTTGAAAACCCTTGCCTATTGTAGAGCGCGCCTCCTACTTCCACTGCTGAACGAAAACCCATGATTTTGGACCCTGTTTTCATGCGAAAAGGCTAAAAGAAATGTTTCACGTTTGTTACACTCAAACAGTGTCTCCTGTCATATGCTGATCTGGTCGCAATGTGGATTTGGCCTAAAACATGATTTTGGACAATGTTCATGGAACTCAGCTTAAAACGTACTTGCAGACTTGAAAACCCTTGCCTATTGTAGAGCGCGCCTCCTACTTCCACTGCTGAACGAAAACCCATGATTTTGGACCCTGTTTTCATGCGAAAAGGCTAAAAGAAATGTTTCACGTTTGTTACACTCAAACAGTGTCTCCTCTCATATGCTGAACTGGTCGCATTGTGGATTTTGGTTAAAACATGATTTTGGACAATGTTCATGGAACTCAGCTGAAAACGTACTTGCAGACTTGAAAACCCTTGCCTATTGTAGAGCGCGCCTCCTACTTCCAGTGCTGAACGAAAACCCATGATTTTGGACCCTGTTTTCATGCGAAAAGGCTAAAAGAAATGTTTCACGTTTGTTACACTCAAACAGTGTCTCCTCTCATATGCTGAACTGGTCGCATTGTGGATTTTGGTTAAAACATGATTTTGGACAATGTTCATGGAACTCAGCTGAAAACGTACTTGCAGACTTGAAAACCCTTGCCTATTGTAGAGCGCGCCTCCTACTTCCAGTGCTGAACGAAAACCCATGATTTTGGACCCTGTTTTCATGCGAAAAGGCTAAAAGAAATGTTTCACGTTTGTTACACTCAAACAGTGTCTCCTGTCATATGCTGATCTGGTCGCAATGTGGATTTGGCCTAAAACATGATTTTGGACAATAGTCATGGAACTCAGCTTAAAACGTACTTGCAGACTTGAAAACCCTTGCCTATTGTAGAGCGCGCCTCCTACTTCCACTGCTGAACGAAAACCCATGATTTTGGACCCTGTTTTCATGCGAAAAGGCTAAAAGAAATGTTTCACGTTTGTTACACTCAAACAGTGTCTCCTCTCATATGCTGAACTGGTCGCATTGTGGATTTTGGTTAAAACATGATTTTGGACAATGTTCATGGAACTCAGCTGAAAACGTACTTGCAGACTTGAAAACCCTTGCCTATTGTAGAGCGCGCCTCCTACTTCCAGTGCTGAACGAAAACCCATGATTTTGGACCCTGTTTTCATGCGAAAAGGCTAAAAGAAATGTTTCACGTTTGTTACACTCAAACAGTGTCTCCTCTCATATGCTGAACTGGTCGCATTGTGGATTTTGGTTAAAACATGATTTTGGACAATGTTCATGGAACTCAGCTGAAAACGTACTTGCAGACTTGAAAACCCTTGCCTATTGTAGAGCGCGCCTCCTACTTCCAGTGCTGAACGAAAACCCATGATTTTGGACCCTGTTTTCATGCGAAAAGGCTAAAAGAAATGTTTCACGTTTGTTACACTCAAACAGTGTCTCCTCTCATATGCTGAACTGGTCGCATTGTGGATTTTGGTTAAAACATGATTTTGGACAATGTTCATGGAACTCAGCTGAAAACGTACTTGCAGACTTGAAAACCCTTGCTTATTGTAGAGCGCGCCTCCTACTTCCAGTGCTGAACGAAAACCCATGATTTTGGACCCTGTTTTCATGCGAAAAGGCTAAAAGAAATGTTTCACGTTTGTTACACTCAAACAGTGTCTCCTGTCATATGCTGATCTGGTCGCAATGTGGATTTGGCCTAAAACATGATTTTGGACAATAGTCATGGAACTCAGCTTAAAACGTACTTGCAGACTTGAAAACCCTTGCCTATTGTAGAGCGCGCCTCCTACTTCCACTGCTGAATGAAAACCCATTATTTTGGACCCTGTTTTCATGCAAAAAGGCTAAAAGAAATGTTTCACGTTTGTTACACTCAAACAGTGTTTCCTCTCATATGCTGAACTGGTCGCATTGTGGATTTTGGTTAAAACATGATTTTGGACAATGTTCATGGAACTCAGCTGAAAACGTACTTGCAGACTTGAAAACCCTTGCCTATTGTAGAGCGCGCCTCCTACTTCCAGTGCTGAACGAAAACCCATGATTTTGGACCCTGTTTTCATGCGAAAAGGCTAAAAGAAATGTTTCACGTTTGTTACACTCAAACAGTGTCTCCTGTCATATGCTGATCTGGTCGCAATGTGGATTTGGCCTAAAACATGATTTTGGACAATAGTCATGGAACTCAGCTTAAAACGTACTTGCAGACTTGAAAACCCTTGCCTATTGTAGAGCGCACCTCCTACTTCCACTGCTGAACGAAAACCCATGATTTTGGACCCTGTTTTCATGCGAAAGGGCTAAAAGAAATGTTTCACGTTTGTTACACTCAAACAGTGTCTCCTCTCATATGCTGAACTGGTCGCATTGTGGATTTTGGTTAAAACATGATTTTGGACAATGTTCATGGAACTCAGCTTAAAACGTACTTGCAGACTTGAAAACCCTTGCCTATTGTAGAGCGCGCCTCCTACTTCCACTGCTGAACGAAAACCCATGATTTTGGACCCTGTTTTCATGCGAAAAGGCTAAAAGAAATGTTTCACGTTTGTTACACTCAAACAGTGTCTCCTCTCATATGCTGAACTGGTCGCATTGTGGATTTTGGTTAAAACATGATTTTGGACAATGTTCATGGAACAAAGCTTAAAACGTACTTGCAGACTTGAAAACCCTTGCCTATTGTAGAGCGCACCTCCTACTTCCACTGCTGAATGAAAACCCATTATTTTGGACCCTGTTTTCATGCAAAAAGGCTAAAAGAAATGTTTCACGTTTGTTACACTCAAACAGTGTCTCCTCTCATATGCTGAACTGGTCGCATTGTGGATTTTGGTTAAAACATGATTTTGGACAATGTTCATGGAACAAAGCTTAAAACGTACTTGCAGACTTGAAAACCCTTGCCTATTGTAGAGCGCACCTCCTACTTCCACTGCTGAATGAAAACCCATTATTTTGGACCCTGTTTTCATGCAAAAAGGCTAAAAGAAATGTTTCACGTTTGTTACACTCAAACAGTGTTTCCTCTCATATGCTGAACTGGTCGCATTGTGGATTTTGGATAAAACATGATTTTGGACAATGTTCATGGAACTCAGCTTAAAACGTACTTGCAGACTTGAAAACCCTTGCCTATTGTAGAGCGCGCCTCCTACTTCCACTGCTGAACGAAAACCCATGATTTTGGACCCTGTTTTCATGCGAAAAGGCTAAAAGAATTGTTTCACGTTTGTTACACTCAAACAGTGTCTCCTGTCATATGCTGATCTGGTCGCAATGTGGATTTGGCCTAAAACATGATTTTGGACAATGTTCATGGAACTCAGCTTAAAACGTACTTGCAGACTTGAAAACCCTTGCCTATTGTAGAGCGCGCCTCCTACTTCCACTGCTGAACGAAAACCCATGATTTTGGACCCTGTTTTCATGCGAAAAGGCTAAAAGAAATGTTTCACGTTTGTTACACTCAAACAGTGTCTCCTCTCATATGCTGAACTGGTCGCATTGTGGATTTTGGTTAAAACATGATTTTGGACAATGTTCATGGAACTCAGCTGAAAACGTACTTGCAGACTTGAAAACCCTTGCCTATTGTAGAGCGCGCCTCCTACTTCCAGTGCTGAACGAAAACCCATGATTTTGGACCCTGTTTTCATGCGAAAAGAATAAAAGAAATGTTTCACGTTTGTTACACTCAAACAGTGTCTCCTCTCATATGCTGAACTGGTCGCATTGTGGATTTTGGTTAAAACATGATTTTGGACAATGTTCATGGAACTCAGCTGAAAACGTACTTGCAGACTTGAAAACCCTTGCCTATTGTAGAGCGCGCCTCCTACTTCCAGTGCTGAACGAAAACCCATGATTTTGGACCCTGTTTTCATGCGAAAAGGCTAAAAGAAATGTTTCACGTTTGTTACACTCAAACAGTGTCTCCTCTCATATGCTGAACTGGTCGCATTGTGGATTTTGGTTAAAACATGATTTTGGACAATGTTCATGGAACAAAGCTTAAAACGTACTTGCAGACTTGAAAACCCTTGCCTATTGTAGAGCGCACCTCCTACTTCCACTGCTGAATGAAAACCCATTATTTTGGACCCTGTTTTCATGCAAAAAGGCTAAAAGAAATGTTTCACGTTTGTTACACTCAAACAGTGTTTCCTCTCATATGCTGAACTGGTCGCATTGTGGATTTTGGTTAAAACATGATTTTGGACAATGTTCATGGAACTCAGCTGAAAACGTACTTGCAGACTTGAAAACCCTTGCCTATTGTAGAGCGCGCCTCCTACTTCCAGTGCTGAACGAAAACCCATGATTTTGGACCCTGTTTTCATGCGAAAAGGCTAAAAGAAATGTTTCACGTTTGTTACACTCAAACAGTGTCTCCTGTCATATGCTGATCTGGTCGCAATGTGGATTTGGCCTAAAACATGATTTTGGACAATGTTCATGGAACTCAGCTGAAAACGTACTTGCAGACTTGAAAACCCTTGCCTATTGTAGAGCGCGCCTCCTACTTCCACTGCTGAACGAAAACCCATGATTTTGGACCCTGTTTTCATGCGAAAAGGCTAAAAGAAATGTTTCACGTTTGTTACACTCAAACAGTGTCTCCTCTCATATGCTGAACTGGTCGCATTGTGGATTTTGGTTAAAACATGATTTTGGACAATGTTCATGGAACAAAGCTTAAAACGTACTTGCAGACTTGAAAACCCTTGCCTATTGTAGAGCGCACCTCCTACTTCCACTGCTGAATGAAAACCCATTATTTTGGACCCTGTTTTCATGCAAAAAGGCTAAAAGAAATGTTTCACGTTTGTTACACTCAAACAGTGTCTCCTCTCATATGCTGAACTGGTCGCATTGTGGATTTTGGTTAAAACATGATTTTGGACAATGTTCATGGAACAAAGCTTAAAACGTACTTGCAGACTTGAAAACCCTTGCCTATTGTAGAGCGCACCTCCTACTTCCACTGCTGAATGAAAACCCATTATTTTGGACCCTGTTTTCATGCAAAAAGGCTAAAAGAAATGTTTCACGTTTGTTACACTCAAACAGTGTTTCCTCTCATATGCTGAACTGGTCGCATTGTGGATTTTGGATAAAACATGATTTTGGACAATGTTCATGGAACTCAGCTTAAAACGTACTTGCAGACTTGAAAACCCTTGCCTATTGTAGAGCGCGCCTCCTACTTCCACTGCTGAACGAAAACCCATGATTTTGGACCCTGTTTTCATGCGAAAAGGCTAAAAGAATTGTTTCACGTTTGTTACACTCAAACAGTGTCTCCTGTCATATGCTGATCTGGTCGCAATGTGGATTTGGCCTAAAACATGATTTTGGACAATGTTCATGGAACTCAGCTTAAAACGTACTTGCAGACTTGAAAACCCTTGCCTATTGTAGAGCGCGCCTCCTACTTCCACTGCTGAACGAAAACCCATGATTTTGGACCCTGTTTTCATGCGAAAAGGCTAAAAGAAATGTTTCACGTTTGTTACACTCAAACAGTGTCTCCTCTCATATGCTGAACTGGTCGCATTGTGGATTTTGGTTAAAACATGATTTTGGACAATGTTCATGGAACTCAGCTGAAAACGTACTTGCAGACTTGAAAACCCTTGCCTATTGTAGAGCGCGCCTCCTACTTCCAGTGCTGAACGAAAACCCATGATTTTGGACCCTGTTTTCATGCGAAAAGAATAAAAGAAATGTTTCACGTTTGTTACACTCAAACAGTGTCTCCTCTCATATGCTGAACTGGTCGCATTGTGGATTTTGGTTAAAACATGATTTTGGACAATGTTCATGGAACTCAGCTGAAAACGTACTTGCAGACTTGAAAACCCTTGCCTATTGTAGAGCGCGCCTCCTACTTCCAGTGCTGAACGAAAACCCATGATTTTGGACCCTGTTTTCATGCGAAAAGGCTAAAAGAAATGTTTCACGTTTGTTACACTCAAACAGTGTCTCCTCTCATATGCTGAACTGGTCGCATTGTGGATTTTGGTTAAAACATGATTTTGGACAATGTTCATGGAACAAAGCTTAAAACGTACTTGCAGACTTGAAAACCCTTGCCTATTGTAGAGCGCACCTCCTACTTCCACTGCTGAATGAAAACCCATTATTTTGGACCCTGTTTTCATGCAAAAAGGCTAAAAGAAATGTTTCACGTTTGTTACACTCAAACAGTGTTTCCTCTCATATGCTGAACTGGTCGCATTGTGGATTTTGGTTAAAACATGATTTTGGACAATGTTCATGGAACTCAGCTGAAAACGTACTTGCAGACTTGAAAACCCTTGCCTATTGTAGAGCGCGCCTCCTACTTCCAGTGCTGAACGAAAACCCATGATTTTGGACCCTGTTTTCATGCGAAAAGGCTAAAAGAAATGTTTCACGTTTGTTACACTCAAACAGTGTCTCCTGTCATATGCTGATCTGGTCGCAATGTGGATTTGGCCTAAAACATGATTTTGGACAATGTTCATGGAACTCAGCTGAAAACGTACTTGCAGACTTGAAAACCCTTGCCTATTGTAGAGCGCGCCTCCTACTTCCACTGCTGAACGAAAACCCATGATTTTGGACCCTGTTTTCATGCGAAAAGGCTAAAAGAAATGTTTCACGTTTGTTACACTCAAACAGTGTCTCCTCTCATATGCTGAACTGGTCGCATTGTGGATTTTGGTTAAAACATGATTTTGGACAATGTTCATGGAACAAAGCTTAAAACGTACTTGCAGACTTGAAAACCCTTGCCTATTGTAGAGCGCACCTCCTACTTCCACTGCTGAATGAAAACCCATTATTTTGGACCCTGTTTTCATGCAAAAAGGCTAAAAGAAATGTTTCACGTTTGTTACACTCAAACAGTGTCTCCTCTCATATGCTGAACTGGTCGCATTGTGGATTTTGGTTAAAACATGATTTTGGACAATGTTCATGGAACAAAGCTTAAAACGTACTTGCAGACTTGAAAACCCTTGCCTATTGTAGAGCGCACCTCCTACTTCCACTGCTGAATGAAAACCCATTATTTTGGACCCTGTTTTCATGCAAAAAGGCTAAAAGAAATGTTTCACGTTTGTTACACTCAAACAGTGTTTCCTCTCATATGCTGAACTGGTCGCATTGTGGATTTTGGATAAAACATGATTTTGGACAATGTTCATGGAACTCAGCTTAAAACGTACTTGCAGACTTGAAAACCCTTGCCTATTGTAGAGCGCGCCTCCTACTTCCACTGCTGAACGAAAACCCATGATTTTGGACCCTGTTTTCATGCGAAAAGGCTAAAAGAATTGTTTCACGTTTGTTACACTCAAACAGTGTCTCCTGTCATATGCTGATCTGGTCGCAATGTGGATTTGGCCTAAAACATGATTTTGGACAATGTTCATGGAACTCAGCTTAAAACGTACTTGCAGACTTGAAAACCCTTGCCTATTGTAGAGCGCGCCTCCTACTTCCACTGCTGAACGAAAACCCATGATTTTGGACCCTGTTTTCATGCGAAAAGGCTAAAAGAAATGTTTCACGTTTGTTACACTCAAACAGTGTCTCCTCTCATATGCTGAACTGGTCGCATTGTGGATTTTGGTTAAAACATGATTTTGGACAATGTTCATGGAACTCAGCTGAAAACGTACTTGCAGACTTGAAAACCCTTGCCTATTGTAGAGCGCGCCTCCTACTTCCAGTGCTGAACGAAAACCCATGATTTTGGACCCTGTTTTCATGCGAAAAGAATAAAAGAAATGTTTCACGTTTGTTACACTCAAACAGTGTCTCCTCTCATATGCTGAACTGGTCGCATTGTGGATTTTGGTTAAAACATGATTTTGGACAATGTTCATGGAACTCAGCTGAAAACGTACTTGCAGACTTGAAAACCCTTGCCTATTGTAGAGCGCGCCTCCTACTTCCAGTGCTGAACGAAAACCCATGATTTTGGACCCTGTTTTCATGCGAAAAGGCTAAAAGAAATGTTTCACGTTTGTTACACTCAAACAGTGTCTCCTCTCATATGCTGAACTGGTCGCATTGTGGATTTTGGTTAAAACATGATTTTGGACAATGTTCATGGAACTCAGCTGAAAACGTACTTGCAGACTTGAAAACCCTTGCCTATTGTAGAGCGCGCCTCCTACTTCCAGTGCTGAACGAAAACCCATGATTTTGGACCCTGTTTTCATGCGAAAAGGCTAAAAGAAATGTTTCACGTTTGTTACACTCAAACAGTGTCTCCTGTCATATGCTGATCTGGTCGCAATGTGGATTTGGCCTAAAACATGATTTTGGACAATAGTCATGGAACTCAGCTTAAAACGTACTTGCAGACTTGAAAACCCTTGCCTATTGTAGAGCGCACCTCCTACTTCCACTGCTGAACGAAAACCCATGATTTTGGACCCTGTTTTCATGCGAAAGGGCTAAAAGAAATGTTTCACGTTTGTTACACTCAAACAGTGTCTCCTCTCATATGCTGAACTGGTCGCATTGTGGATTTTGGTTAAAACATGATTTTGGACAATGTTCATGGAACTCAGCTGAAAACGTACTTGCAGACTTGAAAACCCTTGCCTATTGTAGAGCGCGCCTCCTACTTCCAGTGCTGAACGAAAACCCATGATTTTGGACCCTGTTTTCATGCGAAAAGGCTAAAAGAATTGTTTCACGTTTGTTACACTCAAACAGTGTCTCCTGTCATATGCTGATCTGGTCGCAATGTGGATTTGGCCTAAAACATGATTTTGGACAATGTTCATGGAACTCAGCTTAAAACGTACTTGCAGACTTGAAAACCCTTGCCTATTGTAGAGCGCGCCTCCTACTTCCACTGCTGAACGAAAACCCATGATTTTGGACCCTGTTTTCATGCGAAAAGGCTAAAAGAAATGTTTCACGTTTGTTACACTCAAACAGTGTCTCCTCTCATATGCTGAACTGGTCGCATTGTGGATTTTGGTTAAAACATGATTTTGGACAATGTTCATGGAACTCAGCTGAAAACGTACTTGCAGACTTGAAAACCCTTGCCTATTGTAGAGCGCGCCTCCTACTTCCAGTGCTGAACGAAAACCCATGATTTTGGACCCTGTTTTCATGCGAAAAGAATAAAAGAAATGTTTCACGTTTGTTACACTCAAACAGTGTCTCCTCTCATATGCTGAACTGGTCGCATTGTGGATTTTGGTTAAAACATGATTTTGGACAATGTTCATGGAACTCAGCTGAAAACGTACTTGCAGACTTGAAAACCCTTGCCTATTGTAGAGCGCGCCTCCTACTTCCAGTGCTGAACGAAAACCCATGATTTTGGACCCTGTTTTCATGCGAAAAGGCTAAAAGAAATGTTTCACGTTTGTTACACTCAAACAGTGTCTCCTCTCATATGCTGAACTGGTCGCATTGTGGATTTTGGTTAAAACATGATTTTGGACAATGTTCATGGAACTCAGCTGAAAACGTACTTGCAGACTTGAAAACCCTTGCCTATTGTAGAGCGCGCCTCCTACTTCCAGTGCTGAACGAAAACCCATGATTTTGGACCCTGTTTTCATGTGAAAAGGCTAAAAGAAATGTTTCACGTTTGTTACACTCAAACAGTGTCTCCTCTCATATGCTGAACTGGTCGCATTGTGGATTTTGGTTAAAACATGATTTTGGACAATGTTCATGGAACTCAGCTGAAAACGTACTTGCAGACTTGAAAACCCTTGCCTATTGTAGAGCGCGCCTCCTACTTCCAGTGCTGAACGAAAACCCATGATTTTGGACCCTGTTTTCATGCGAAAAGGCTAAAAGAAATGTTTCACGTTTGTTACACTCAAACAGTGTCTCCTCTCATATGCTGAACTGGTCGCATTGTGGATTTTGGTTAAAACATGATTTTGGACAATGTTCATGGAACTCAGCTGAAAACGTACTTGCAGACTTGAAAACCCTTGCCTATTGTAGAGCGCGCCTCCTACTTCCAGTGCTGAACGAAAACCCATGATTTTGGACCCTGTTTTCATGCGAAAAGGCTAAAAGAAATGTTTCACGTTTGTTACACTCAAACAGTGTCTCCTGTCATATGCTGATCTGGTCGCAATGTGGATTTGGCCTAAAACATGATTTTGGACAATAGTCATGGAACTCAGCTTAAAACGTACTTGCAGACTTGAAAACCCTTGCCTATTGTAGAGCGCACCTCCTACTTCCACTGCTGAACGAAAACCCATGATTTTGGACCCTGTTTTCATGCGAAAGGGCTAAAAGAAATGTTTCACGTTTGTTACACTCAAACAGTGTCTCCTCTCATATGCTGAACTGGTCGCATTGTGGATTTTGGTTAAAACATGATTTTGGACAATGTTCATGGAACTCAGCTTAAAACGTACTTGCAGACTTGAAAACCCTTGCCTATTGTAGAGCGCGCCTCCTACTTCCACTGCTGAACGAAAACCCATGATTTTGGACCCTGTTTTCATGCGAAAAGGCTAAAAGAAATGTTTCACGTTTGTTACACTCAAACAGTGTCTCCTCTCATATGCTGAACTGGTCGCATTGTGGATTTTGGTTAAAACATGATTTTGGACAATGTTCATGGAACAAAGCTTAAAACGTACTTGCAGACTTGAAAACCCAATGCCTATTGTAGAGCGCACCTCCTACTTCCACTGCTGAATGAAAACCCATTATTTTGGACCCTGTTTTCATGCAAAAAGGCTAAAAGAAATGTTTCACGTTTGTTACACTCAAACAGTGTCTCCTCTCATATGCTGAACTGGTCGCATTGTGGATTTTGGTTAAAACATGATTTTGGACAATGTTCATGGAACAAAGCTTAAAACGTACTTGCAGACTTGAAAACCCTTGCCTATTGTAGAGCGCACCTCCTACTTCCACTGCTGAATGAAAACCCATTATTTTGGACCCTGTTTTCATGCAAAAAGGCTAAAAGAAATGTTTCACGTTTGTTACACTCAAACAGTGTTTCCTCTCATATGCTGAACTGGTCGCATTGTGGATTTTGGATAAAACATGATTTTGGACAATGTTCATGGAACTCAGCTTAAAACGTACTTGCAGACTTGAAAACCCTTGCCTATTGTAGAGCGCGCCTCCTACTTCCACTGCTGAACGAAAACCCATGATTTTGGACCCTGTTTTCATGCGAAAAGGCTAAAAGAATTGTTTCACGTTTGTTACACTCAAACAGTGTCTCCTGTCATATGCTGATCTGGTCGCAATGTGGATTTGGCCTAAAACATGATTTTGGACAATGTTCATGGAACTCAGCTTAAAACGTACTTGCAGACTTGAAAACCCTTGCCTATTGTAGAGCGCGCCTCCTACTTCCACTGCTGAACGAAAACCCATGATTTTGGACCCTGTTTTCATGCGAAAAGGCTAAAAGAAATGTTTCACGTTTGTTACACTCAAACAGTGTCTCCTCTCATATGCTGAACTGGTCGCATTGTGGATTTTGGTTAAAACATGATTTTGGACAATGTTCATGGAACTCAGCTGAAAACGTACTTGCAGACTTGAAAACCCTTGCCTATTGTAGAGCGCGCCTCCTACTTCCAGTGCTGAACGAAAACCCATGATTTTGGACCCTGTTTTCATGCGAAAAGGCTAAAAGAAATGTTTCACGTTTGTTACACTCAAACAGTGTCTCCTCTCATATGCTGAACTGGTCGCATTGTGGATTTTGGTTAAAACATGATTTTGGACAATGTTCATGGAACAAAGCTTAAAACGTACTTGCAGACTTGAAAACCCAATGCCTATTGTAGAGCGCACCTCCTACTTCCACTGCTGAATGAAAACCCATTATTTTGGACCCTGTTTTCATGCAAAAAGGCTAAAAGAAATGTTTCACGTTTGTTACACTCAAACAGTGTCTCCTCTCATATGCTGAACTGGTCGCATTGTGGATTTTGGTTAAAACATGATTTTGGACAATGTTCATGGAACAAAGCTTAAAACGTACTTGCAGACTTGAAAACCCTTGCCTATTGTAGAGCGCACCTCCTACTTCCACTGCTGAATGAAAACCCATTATTTTGGACCCTGTTTTCATGCAAAAAGGCTAAAAGAAATGTTTCACGTTTGTTACACTCAAACAGTGTTTCCTCTCATATGCTGAACTGGTCGCATTGTGGATTTTGGATAAAACATGATTTTGGACAATGTTCATGGAACTCAGCTTAAAACGTACTTGCAGACTTGAAAACCCTTGCCTATTGTAGAGCGCGCCTCCTACTTCCACTGCTGAACGAAAACCCATGATTTTGGACCCTGTTTTCATGCGAAAAGGCTAAAAGAATTGTTTCACGTTTGTTACACTCAAACAGTGTCTCCTGTCATATGCTGATCTGGTCGCAATGTGGATTTGGCCTAAAACATGATTTTGGACAATGTTCATGGAACTCAGCTTAAAACGTACTTGCAGACTTGAAAACCCTTGCCTATTGTAGAGCGCGCCTCCTACTTCCACTGCTGAACGAAAACCCATGATTTTGGACCCTGTTTTCATGCGAAAAGGCTAAAAGAAATGTTTCACGTTTGTTACACTCAAACAGTGTCTCCTCTCATATGCTGAACTGGTCGCATTGTGGATTTTGGTTAAAACATGATTTTGGACAATGTTCATGGAACTCAGCTGAAAACGTACTTGCAGACTTGAAAACCCTTGCCTATTGTAGAGCGCGCCTCCTACTTCCAGTGCTGAACGAAAACCCATGATTTTGGACCCTGTTTTCATGCGAAAAGAATAAAAGAAATGTTTCACGTTTGTTACACTCAAACAGTGTCTCCTCTCATATGCTGAACTGGTCGCATTGTGGATTTTGGTTAAAACATGATTTTGGACAATGTTCATGGAACTCAGCTGAAAACGTACTTGCAGACTTGAAAACCCTTGCCTATTGTAGAGCGCGCCTCCTACTTCCAGTGCTGAACGAAAACCCATGATTTTGGACCCTGTTTTCATGCGAAAAGGCTAAAAGAAATGTTTCACGTTTGTTACACTCAAACAGTGTCTCCTCTCATATGCTGAACTGGTCGCATTGTGGATTTTGGTTAAAACATGATTTTGGACAATGTTCATGGAACTCAGCTGAAAACGTACTTGCAGACTTGAAAACCCTTGCCTATTGTAGAGCGCGCCTCCTACTTCCACTGCTGAACGAAAACCCATGATTTTGGACCCTGTTTTCATGCGAAAAGGCTAAAAGAAATGTTTCACGTTTGTTACACTCAAACAGTGTCTCCTGTCATATGCTGATCTGGTCGCAATGTGGATTTGGCCTAAAACATGATTTTGGACAATGTTCATGGAACTCAGCTTAAAACGTACTTGCAGACTTGAAAACCCTTGCCTATTGTAGAGCGCGCCTCCTACTTCCACTGCTGAACGAAAACCCATGATTTTGGACCCTGTTTTCATGCGAAAAGGCTAAAAGAAATGTTTCACGTTTGTTACACTCAAACAGTGTCTCCTCTCATATGCTGAACTGGTCGCATTGTGGATTTTGGTTAAAACATGATTTTGGACAATGTTCATGGAACTCAGCTGAAAACGTACTTGCAGACTTGAAAACCCTTGCCTATTGTAGAGCGCGCCTCCTACTTCCAGTGCTGAACGAAAACCCATGATTTTGGACCCTGTTTTCATGCGAAAAGGCTAAAAGAAATGTTTCACGTTTGTTACACTCAAACAGTGTCTCCTCTCATATGCTGAACTGGTCGCATTGTGGATTTTGGTTAAAACATGATTTTGGACAATGTTCATGGAACTCAGCTGAAAACGTACTTGCAGACTTGAAAACCCTTGCCTATTGTAGAGCGCGCCTCCTACTTCCAGTGCTGAACGAAAACCCATGATTTTGGACCCTGTTTTCATGCGAAAAGGCTAAAAGAAATGTTTCACGTTTGTTACACTCAAACAGTGTCTCCTGTCATATGCTGATCTGGTCGCAATGTGGATTTGGCCTAAAACATGATTTTGGACAATAGTCATGGAACTCAGCTTAAAACGTACTTGCAGACTTGAAAACCCTTGCCTATTGTAGAGCGCGCCTCCTACTTCCACTGCTGAACGAAAACCCATGATTTTGGACCCTGTTTTCATGCGAAAAGGCTAAAAGAAATGTTTCACGTTTGTTACACTCAAACAGTGTCTCCTCTCATATGCTGAACTGGTCGCATTGTGGATTTTGGTTAAAACATGATTTTGGACAATGTTCATGGAACTCAGCTGAAAACGTACTTGCAGACTTGAAAACCCTTGCCTATTGTAGAGCGCGCCTCCTACTTCCAGTGCTGAACGAAAACCCATGATTTTGGACCCTGTTTTCATGCGAAAAGGCTAAAAGAAATGTTTCACGTTTGTTACACTCAAACAGTGTCTCCTCTCATATGCTGAACTGGTCGCATTGTGGATTTTGGTTAAAACATGATTTTGGACAATGTTCATGGAACTCAGCTGAAAACGTACTTGCAGACTTGAAAACCCTTGCCTATTGTAGAGCGCGCCTCCTACTTCCAGTGCTGAACGAAAACCCATGATTTTGGACCCTGTTTTCATGCGAAAAGGCTAAAAGAAATGTTTCACGTTTGTTACACTCAAACAGTGTCTCCTCTCATATGCTGAACTGGTCGCATTGTGGATTTTGGTTAAAACATGATTTTGGACAATGTTCATGGAACTCAGCTGAAAACGTACTTGCAGACTTGAAAACCCTTGCTTATTGTAGAGCGCGCCTCCTACTTCCAGTGCTGAACGAAAACCCATGATTTTGGACCCTGTTTTCATGCGAAAAGGCTAAAAGAAATGTTTCACGTTTGTTACACTCAAACAGTGTCTCCTGTCATATGCTGATCTGGTCGCAATGTGGATTTGGCCTAAAACATGATTTTGGACAATAGTCATGGAACTCAGCTTAAAACGTACTTGCAGACTTGAAAACCCTTGCCTATTGTAGAGCGCGCCTCCTACTTCCACTGCTGAATGAAAACCCATTATTTTGGACCCTGTTTTCATGCAAAAAGGCTAAAAGAAATGTTTCACGTTTGTTACACTCAAACAGTGTTTCCTCTCATATGCTGAACTGGTCGCATTGTGGATTTTGGTTAAAACATGATTTTGGACAATGTTCATGGAACTCAGCTGAAAACGTACTTGCAGACTTGAAAACCCTTGCCTATTGTAGAGCGCGCCTCCTACTTCCAGTGCTGAACGAAAACCCATGATTTTGGACCCTGTTTTCATGCGAAAAGGCTAAAAGAAATGTTTCACGTTTGTTACACTCAAACAGTGTCTCCTGTCATATGCTGATCTGGTCGCAATGTGGATTTGGCCTAAAACATGATTTTGGACAATAGTCATGGAACTCAGCTTAAAACGTACTTGCAGACTTGAAAACCCTTGCCTATTGTAGAGCGCACCTCCTACTTCCACTGCTGAACGAAAACCCATGATTTTGGACCCTGTTTTCATGCGAAAGGGCTAAAAGAAATGTTTCACGTTTGTTACACTCAAACAGTGTCTCCTCTCATATGCTGAACTGGTCGCATTGTGGATTTTGGTTAAAACATGATTTTGGACAATGTTCATGGAACTCAGCTTAAAACGTACTTGCAGACTTGAAAACCCTTGCCTATTGTAGAGCGCGCCTCCTACTTCCACTGCTGAACGAAAACCCATGATTTTGGACCCTGTTTTCATGCGAAAAGGCTAAAAGAAATGTTTCACGTTTGTTACACTCAAACAGTGTCTCCTCTCATATGCTGAACTGGTCGCATTGTGGATTTTGGTTAAAACATGATTTTGGACAATGTTCATGGAACAAAGCTTAAAACGTACTTGCAGACTTGAAAACCCTTGCCTATTGTAGAGCGCACCTCCTACTTCCACTGCTGAATGAAAACCCATTATTTTGGACCCTGTTTTCATGCAAAAAGGCTAAAAGAAATGTTTCACGTTTGTTACACTCAAACAGTGTCTCCTCTCATATGCTGAACTGGTCGCATTGTGGATTTTGGTTAAAACATGATTTTGGACAATGTTCATGGAACAAAGCTTAAAACGTACTTGCAGACTTGAAAACCCTTGCCTATTGTAGAGCGCACCTCCTACTTCCACTGCTGAATGAAAACCCATTATTTTGGACCCTGTTTTCATGCAAAAAGGCTAAAAGAAATGTTTCACGTTTGTTACACTCAAACAGTGTTTCCTCTCATATGCTGAACTGGTCGCATTGTGGATTTTGGATAAAACATGATTTTGGACAATGTTCATGGAACTCAGCTTAAAACGTACTTGCAGACTTGAAAACCCTTGCCTATTGTAGAGCGCGCCTCCTACTTCCACTGCTGAACGAAAACCCATGATTTTGGACCCTGTTTTCATGCGAAAAGGCTAAAAGAATTGTTTCACGTTTGTTACACTCAAACAGTGTCTCCTGTCATATGCTGATCTGGTCGCAATGTGGATTTGGCCTAAAACATGATTTTGGACAATGTTCATGGAACTCAGCTTAAAACGTACTTGCAGACTTGAAAACCCTTGCCTATTGTAGAGCGCGCCTCCTACTTCCACTGCTGAACGAAAACCCATGATTTTGGACCCTGTTTTCATGCGAAAAGGCTAAAAGAAATGTTTCACGTTTGTTACACTCAAACAGTGTCTCCTCTCATATGCTGAACTGGTCGCATTGTGGATTTTGGTTAAAACATGATTTTGGACAATGTTCATGGAACTCAGCTGAAAACGTACTTGCAGACTTGAAAACCCTTGCCTATTGTAGAGCGCGCCTCCTACTTCCAGTGCTGAACGAAAACCCATGATTTTGGACCCTGTTTTCATGCGAAAAGAATAAAAGAAATGTTTCACGTTTGTTACACTCAAACAGTGTCTCCTCTCATATGCTGAACTGGTCGCATTGTGGATTTTGGTTAAAACATGATTTTGGACAATGTTCATGGAACTCAGCTGAAAACGTACTTGCAGACTTGAAAACCCTTGCCTATTGTAGAGCGCGCCTCCTACTTCCAGTGCTGAACGAAAACCCATGATTTTGGACCCTGTTTTCATGCGAAAAGGCTAAAAGAAATGTTTCACGTTTGTTACACTCAAACAGTGTCTCCTCTCATATGCTGAACTGGTCGCATTGTGGATTTTGGTTAAAACATGATTTTGGACAATGTTCATGGAACAAAGCTTAAAACGTACTTGCAGACTTGAAAACCCTTGCCTATTGTAGAGCGCACCTCCTACTTCCACTGCTGAATGAAAACCCATTATTTTGGACCCTGTTTTCATGCAAAAAGGCTAAAAGAAATGTTTCACGTTTGTTACACTCAAACAGTGTTTCCTCTCATATGCTGAACTGGTCGCATTGTGGATTTTGGTTAAAACATGATTTTGGACAATGTTCATGGAACTCAGCTGAAAACGTACTTGCAGACTTGAAAACCCTTGCCTATTGTAGAGCGCGCCTCCTACTTCCAGTGCTGAACGAAAACCCATGATTTTGGACCCTGTTTTCATGCGAAAAGGCTAAAAGAAATGTTTCACGTTTGTTACACTCAAACAGTGTCTCCTGTCATATGCTGATCTGGTCGCAATGTGGATTTGGCCTAAAACATGATTTTGGACAATGTTCATGGAACTCAGCTGAAAACGTACTTGCAGACTTGAAAACCCTTGCCTATTGTAGAGCGCGCCTCCTACTTCCACTGCTGAACGAAAACCCATGATTTTGGACCCTGTTTTCATGCGAAAAGGCTAAAAGAAATGTTTCACGTTTGTTACACTCAAACAGTGTCTCCTCTCATATGCTGAACTGGTCGCATTGTGGATTTTGGTTAAAACATGATTTTGGACAATGTTCATGGAACAAAGCTTAAAACGTACTTGCAGACTTGAAAACCCTTGCCTATTGTAGAGCGCACCTCCTACTTCCACTGCTGAATGAAAACCCATTATTTTGGACCCTGTTTTCATGCAAAAAGGCTAAAAGAAATGTTTCACGTTTGTTACACTCAAACAGTGTCTCCTCTCATATGCTGAACTGGTCGCATTGTGGATTTTGGTTAAAACATGATTTTGGACAATGTTCATGGAACAAAGCTTAAAACGTACTTGCAGACTTGAAAACCCTTGCCTATTGTAGAGCGCACCTCCTACTTCCACTGCTGAATGAAAACCCATTATTTTGGACCCTGTTTTCATGCAAAAAGGCTAAAAGAAATGTTTCACGTTTGTTACACTCAAACAGTGTTTCCTCTCATATGCTGAACTGGTCGCATTGTGGATTTTGGATAAAACATGATTTTGGACAATGTTCATGGAACTCAGCTTAAAACGTACTTGCAGACTTGAAAACCCTTGCCTATTGTAGAGCGCGCCTCCTACTTCCACTGCTGAACGAAAACCCATGATTTTGGACCCTGTTTTCATGCGAAAAGGCTAAAAGAATTGTTTCACGTTTGTTACACTCAAACAGTGTCTCCTGTCATATGCTGATCTGGTCGCAATGTGGATTTGGCCTAAAACATGATTTTGGACAATGTTCATGGAACTCAGCTTAAAACGTACTTGCAGACTTGAAAACCCTTGCCTATTGTAGAGCGCGCCTCCTACTTCCACTGCTGAACGAAAACCCATGATTTTGGACCCTGTTTTCATGCGAAAAGGCTAAAAGAAATGTTTCACGTTTGTTACACTCAAACAGTGTCTCCTCTCATATGCTGAACTGGTCGCATTGTGGATTTTGGTTAAAACATGATTTTGGACAATGTTCATGGAACTCAGCTGAAAACGTACTTGCAGACTTGAAAACCCTTGCCTATTGTAGAGCGCGCCTCCTACTTCCAGTGCTGAACGAAAACCCATGATTTTGGACCCTGTTTTCATGCGAAAAGAATAAAAGAAATGTTTCACGTTTGTTACACTCAAACAGTGTATCCTCTCATATGCTGAACTGGTCGCATTGTGGATTTTGGTTAAAACATGATTTTGGACAATGTTCATGGAACTCAGCTGAAAACGTACTTGCAGACTTGAAAACCCTTGCCTATTGTAGAGCGCGCCTCCTACTTCCAGTGCTGAACGAAAACCCATGATTTTGGACCCTGTTTTCATGCGAAAAGGCTAAAAGAAATGTTTCACGTTTGTTACACTCAAACAGTGTCTCCTCTCATATGCTGAACTGGTCGCATTGTGGATTTTGGTTAAAACATGATTTTGGACAATGTTCATGGAACTCAGCTGAAAACGTACTTGCAGACTTGAAAACCCTTGCCTATTGTAGAGCGCGCCTCCTACTTCCAGTGCTGAACGAAAACCCATGATTTTGGACCCTGTTTTCATGCGAAAAGGCTAAAAGAAATGTTTCACGTTTGTTACACTCAAACAGTGTCTCCTGTCATATGCTGATCTGGTCGCAATGTGGATTTGGCCTAAAACATGATTTTGGACAATAGTCATGGAACTCAGCTTAAAACGTACTTGCAGACTTGAAAACCCTTGCCTATTGTAGAGCGCACCTCCTACTTCCACTGCTGAACGAAAACCCATGATTTTGGACCCTGTTTTCATGCGAAAGGGCTAAAAGAAATGTTTCACGTTTGTTACACTCAAACAGTGTCTCCTCTCATATGCTGAACTGGTCGCATTGTGGATTTTGGTTAAAACATGATTTTGGACAATGTTCATGGAACTCAGCTGAAAACGTACTTGCAGACTTGAAAACCCTTGCCTATTGTAGAGCGCGCCTCCTACTTCCAGTGCTGAACGAAAACCCATGATTTTGGACCCTGTTTTCATGCGAAAAGGCTAAAAGAATTGTTTCACGTTTGTTACACTCAAACAGTGTCTCCTGTCATATGCTGATCTGGTCGCAATGTGGATTTGGCCTAAAACATGATTTTGGACAATGTTCATGGAACTCAGCTTAAAACGTACTTGCAGACTTGAAAACCCTTGCCTATTGTAGAGCGCGCCTCCTACTTCCACTGCTGAACGAAAACCCATGATTTTGGACCCTGTTTTCATGCGAAAAGGCTAAAAGAAATGTTTCACGTTTGTTACACTCAAACAGTGTCTCCTCTCATATGCTGAACTGGTCGCATTGTGGATTTTGGTTAAAACATGATTTTGGACAATGTTCATGGAACTCAGCTGAAAACGTACTTGCAGACTTGAAAACCCTTGCCTATTGTAGAGCGCGCCTCCTACTTCCAGTGCTGAACGAAAACCCATGATTTTGGACCCTGTTTTCATGCGAAAAGAATAAAAGAAATGTTTCACGTTTGTTACACTCAAACAGTGTCTCCTCTCATATGCTGAACTGGTCGCATTGTGGATTTTGGTTAAAACATGATTTTGGACAATGTTCATGGAACTCAGCTGAAAACGTACTTGCAGACTTGAAAACCCTTGCCTATTGTAGAGCGCGCCTCCTACTTCCAGTGCTGAACGAAAACCCATGATTTTGGACCCTGTTTTCATGCGAAAAGGCTAAAAGAAATGTTTCACGTTTGTTACACTCAAACAGTGTCTCCTCTCATATGCTGAACTGGTCGCATTGTGGATTTTGGTTAAAACATGATTTTGGACAATGTTCATGGAACTCAGCTGAAAACGTACTTGCAGACTTGAAAACCCTTGCCTATTGTAGAGCGCGCCTCCTACTTCCAGTGCTGAACGAAAACCCATGATTTTGGACCCTGTTTTCATGCGAAAAGGCTAAAAGAAATGTTTCACGTTTGTTACACTCAAACAGTGTCTCCTGTCATATGCTGATCTGGTCGCAATGTGGATTTGGCCTAAAACATGATTTTGGACAATAGTCATGGAACTCAGCTTAAAACGTACTTGCAGACTTGAAAACCCTTGCCTATTGTAGAGCGCACCTCCTACTTCCACTGCTGAACGAAAACCCATGATTTTGGACCCTGTTTTCATGCGAAAGGGCTAAAAGAAATGTTTCACGTTTGTTACACTCAAACAGTGTCTCCTCTCATATGCTGAACTGGTCGCATTGTGGATTTTGGTTAAAACATGATTTTGGACAATGTTCATGGAACTCAGCTTAAAACGTACTTGCAGACTTGAAAACCCTTGCCTATTGTAGAGCGCGCCTCCTACTTCCACTGCTGAACGAAAACCCATGATTTTGGACCCTGTTTTCATGCGAAAAGGCTAAAAGAAATGTTTCACGTTTGTTACACTCAAACAGTGTCTCCTCTCATATGCTGAACTGGTCGCATTGTGGATTTTGGTTAAAACATGATTTTGGACAATGTTCATGGAACAAAGCTTAAAACGTACTTGCAGACTTGAAAACCCTTGCCTATTGTAGAGCGCACCTCCTACTTCCACTGCTGAATGAAAACCCATTATTTTGGACCCTGTTTTCATGCAAAAAGGCTAAAAGAAATGTTTCACGTTTGTTACACTCAAACAGTGTCTCCTCTCATATGCTGAACTGGTCGCATTGTGGATTTTGGTTAAAACATGATTTTGGACAATGTTCATGGAACAAAGCTTAAAACGTACTTGCAGACTTGAAAACCCTTGCATATTGTAGAGCGCACCTCCTACTTCCACTGCTGAATGAAAACCCATTATTTTGGACCCTGTTTTCATGCGAAAAGGCTAAAAGAAATGTTTCACGTTTGTTACACTCAAACAGTGTCTCCTCTCATATGCTGAACTGGTCGCATTGTGGATTTTGGTTAAAACATGATTTTGGACAATGTTCATGGAACTCAGCTGAAAACGTACTTGCAGACTTGAAAACCCTTGCCTATTGTAGAGCGCGCCTCCTACTTCCAGTGCTGAACGAAAACCCATGATTTTGGACCCTGTTTTCATGCGAAAAGGCTAAAAGAAATGTTTCACGTTTGTTACACTCAAACAGTGTCTCCTCTCATATGCTGAACTGGTCGCATTGTGGATTTTGGTTAAAACATGATTTTGGACAATGTTCATGGAACTCAGCTGAAAACGTACTTGCAGACTTGAAAACCCTTGCCTATTGTAGAGCGCGCCTCCTACTTCCAGTGCTGAACGAAAACCCATGATTTTGGACCCTGTTTTCATGCGAAAAGGCTAAAAGAAATGTTTCACGTTTGTTACACTCAAACAGTGTCTCCTCTCATATGCTGAACTGGTCGCATTGTGGATTTTGGTTAAAACATGATTTTGGACAATGTTCATGGAACTCAGCTGAAAACGTACTTGCAGACTTGAAAACCCTTGCCTATTGTAGAGCGCGCCTCCTACTTCCAGTGCTGAACGAAAACCCATGATTTTGGACCCTGTTTTCATGCGAAAAGGCTAAAAGAAATGTTTCACGTTTGTTACACTCAAACAGTGTCTCCTGTCATATGCTGATCTGGTCGCAATGTGGATTTGGCCTAAAACATGATTTTGGACAATAGTCATGGAACTCAGCTTAAAACGTACTTGCAGACTTGAAAACCCTTGCCTATTGTAGAGCGCACCTCCTACTTCCACTGCTGAACGAAAACCCATGATTTTGGACCCTGTTTTCATGCGAAAGGGCTAAAAGAAATGTTTCACGTTTGTTACACTCAAACAGTGTCTCCTCTCATATGCTGAACTGGTCGCATTGTGGATTTTGGTTAAAACATGATTTTGGACAATGTTCATGGAACTCAGCTTAAAACGTACTTGCAGACTTGAAAACCCTTGCCTATTGTAGAGCGCGCCTCCTACTTCCACTGCTGAACGAAAACCCATGATTTTGGACCCTGTTTTCATGCGAAAAGGCTAAAAGAAATGTTTCACGTTTGTTACACTCAAACAGTGTCTCCTCTCATATGCTGAACTGGTCGCATTGTGGATTTTGGTTAAAACATGATTTTGGACAATGTTCATGGAACAAAGCTTAAAACGTACTTGCAGACTTGAAAACCCTTGCCTATTGTAGAGCGCACCTCCTACTTCCACTGCTGAATGAAAACCCATTATTTTGGACCCTGTTTTCATGCAAAAAGGCTAAAAGAAATGTTTCACGTTTGTTACACTCAAACAGTGTCTCCTCTCATATGCTGAACTGGTCGCATTGTGGATTTTGGTTAAAACATGATTTTGGACAATGTTCATGGAACTCAGCTGAAAACGTACTTGCAGACTTGAAAACCCTTGCCTATTGTAGAGCGCGCCTCCTACTTCCAGTGCTGAACGAAAACCCATGATTTTGGACCCTGTTTTCATGCGAAAAGGCTAAAAGAATTGTTTCACGTTTGTTACACTCAAACAGTGTCTCCTGTCATATGCTGATCTGGTCGCAATGTGGATTTGGCCTAAAACATGATTTTGGACAATGTTCATGGAACTCAGCTTAAAACGTACTTGCAGACTTGAAAACCCTTGCCTATTGTAGAGCGCGCCTCCTACTTCCACTGCTGAACGAAAACCCATGATTTTGGACCCTGTTTTCATGCGAAAAGGCTAAAAGAAATGTTTCACGTTTGTTACACTCAAACAGTGTCTCCTCTCATATGCTGAACTGGTCGCATTGTGGATTTTGGTTAAAACATGATTTTGGACAATGTTCATGGAACTCAGCTGAAAACGTACTTGCAGACTTGAAAACCCTTGCCTATTGTAGAGCGCGCCTCCTACTTCCAGTGCTGAACGAAAACCCATGATTTTGGACCCTGTTTTCATGCGAAAAGAATAAAAGAAATGTTTCACGTTTGTTACACTCAAACAGTGTCTCCTCTCATATGCTGAACTGGTCGCATTGTGGATTTTGGTTAAAACATGATTTTGGACAATGTTCATGGAACTCAGCTGAAAACGTACTTGCAGACTTGAAAACCCTTGCCTATTGTAGAGCGCGCCTCCTACTTCCAGTGCTGAACGAAAACCCATGATTTTGGACCCTGTTTTCATGCGAAAAGGCTAAAAGAAATGTTTCACGTTTGTTACACTCAAACAGTGTCTCCTGTCATATGCTGATCTGGTCGCAATGTGGATTTGGCCTAAAACATGATTTTGGACAATAGTCATGGAACTCAGCTTAAAACGTACTTGCAGACTTGAAAACCCTTGCCTATTGTAGAGCGCACCTCCTACTTCCACTGCTGAACGAAAACCCATGATTTTGGACCCTGTTTTCATGCGAAAGGGCTAAAAGAAATGTTTCACGTTTGTTACACTCAAACAGTGTCTCCTCTCATATGCTGAACTGGTCGCATTGTGGATTTTGGTTAAAACATGATTTTGGACAATGTTCATGGAACTCAGCTTAAAACGTACTTGCAGACTTGAAAACCCTTGCCTATTGTAGAGCGCGCCTCCTACTTCCACTGCTGAACGAAAACCCATGATTTTGGACCCTGTTTTCATGCGAAAAGGCTAAAAGAAATGTTTCACGTTTGTTACACTCAAACAGTGTCTCCTCTCATATGCTGAACTGGTCGCATTGTGGATTTTGGTTAAAACATGATTTTGGACAATGTTCATGGAACAAAGCTTAAAACGTACTTGCAGACTTGAAAACCCTTGCCTATTGTAGAGCGCACCTCCTACTTCCACTGCTGAATGAAAACCCATTATTTTGGACCCTGTTTTCATGCAAAAAGGCTAAAAGAAATGTTTCACGTTTGTTACACTCAAACAGTGTCTCCTCTCATATGCTGAACTGGTCGCATTGTGGATTTTGGTTAAAACATGATTTTGGACAATGTTCATGGAACAAAGCTTAAAACGTACTTGCAGACTTGAAAACCCTTGCATATTGTAGAGCGCACCTCCTACTTCCACTGCTGAATGAAAACCCATTATTTTGGACCCTGTTTTCATGCGAAAAGGCTAAAAGAAATGTTTCACGTTTGTTACACTCAAACAGTGTCTCCTCTCATATGCTGAACTGGTCGCATTGTGGATTTTGGTTAAAACATGATTTTGGACAATGTTCATGGAACTCAGCTGAAAACGTACTTGCAGACTTGAAAACCCTTGCCTATTGTAGAGCGCGCCTCCTACTTCCAGTGCTGAACGAAAACCCATGATTTTGGACCCTGTTTTCATGCGAAAAGGCTAAAAGAAATGTTTCACGTTTGTTACACTCAAACAGTGTCTCCTCTCATATGCTGAACTGGTCGCATTGTGGATTTTGGTTAAAACATGATTTTGGACAATGTTCATGGAACTCAGCTGAAAACGTACTTGCAGACTTGAAAACCCTTGCCTATTGTAGAGCGCGCCTCCTACTTCCAGTGCTGAACGAAAACCCATGATTTTGGACCCTGTTTTCATGCGAAAAGGCTAAAAGAAATGTTTCACGTTTGTTACACTCAAACAGTGTCTCCTCTCATATGCTGAACTGGTCGCATTGTGGATTTTGGTTAAAACATGATTTTGGACAATGTTCATGGAACTCAGCTGAAAACGTACTTGCAGACTTGAAAACCCTTGCCTATTGTAGAGCGCGCCTCCTACTTCCAGTGCTGAACGAAAACCCATGATTTTGGACCCTGTTTTCATGCGAAAAGGCTAAAAGAAATGTTTCACGTTTGTTACACTCAAACAGTGTCTCCTGTCATATGCTGATCTGGTCGCAATGTGGATTTGGCCTAAAACATGATTTTGGACAATAGTCATGGAACTCAGCTTAAAACGTACTTGCAGACTTGAAAACCCTTGCCTATTGTAGAGCGCACCTCCTACTTCCACTGCTGAACGAAAACCCATGATTTTGGACCCTGTTTTCATGCGAAAGGGCTAAAAGAAATGTTTCACGTTTGTTACACTCAAACAGTGTCTCCTCTCATATGCTGAACTGGTCGCATTGTGGATTTTGGTTAAAACATGATTTTGGACAATGTTCATGGAACTCAGCTTAAAACGTACTTGCAGACTTGAAAACCCTTGCCTATTGTAGAGCGCGCCTCCTACTTCCACTGCTGAACGAAAACCCATGATTTTGGACCCTGTTTTCATGCGAAAAGGCTAAAAGAAATGTTTCACGTTTGTTACACTCAAACAGTGTCTCCTCTCATATGCTGAACTGGTCGCATTGTGGATTTTGGTTAAAACATGATTTTGGACAATGTTCATGGAACAAAGCTTAAAACGTACTTGCAGACTTGAAAACCCTTGCCTATTGTAGAGCGCACCTCCTACTTCCACTGCTGAATGAAAACCCATTATTTTGGACCCTGTTTTCATGCAAAAAGGCTAAAAGAAATGTTTCACGTTTGTTACACTCAAACAGTGTCTCCTCTCATATGCTGAACTGGTCGCATTGTGGATTTTGGTTAAAACATGATTTTGGACAATGTTCATGGAACTCAGCTGAAAACGTACTTGCAGACTTGAAAACCCTTGCCTATTGTAGAGCGCGCCTCCTACTTCCAGTGCTGAACGAAAACCCATGATTTTGGACCCTGTTTTCATGCGAAAAGGCTAAAAGAATTGTTTCACGTTTGTTACACTCAAACAGTGTCTCCTGTCATATGCTGATCTGGTCGCAATGTGGATTTGGCCTAAAACATGATTTTGGACAATGTTCATGGAACTCAGCTTAAAACGTACTTGCAGACTTGAAAACCCTTGCCTATTGTAGAGCGCGCCTCCTACTTCCACTGCTGAACGAAAACCCATGATTTTGGACCCTGTTTTCATGCGAAAAGGCTAAAAGAAATGTTTCACGTTTGTTACACTCAAACAGTGTCTCCTCTCATATGCTGAACTGGTCGCATTGTGGATTTTGGTTAAAACATGATTTTGGACAATGTTCATGGAACTCAGCTGAAAACGTACTTGCAGACTTGAAAACCCTTGCCTATTGTAGAGCGCGCCTCCTACTTCCAGTGCTGAACGAAAACCCATGATTTTGGACCCTGTTTTCATGCGAAAAGAATAAAAGAAATGTTTCACGTTTGTTACACTCAAACAGTGTCTCCTCTCATATGCTGAACTGGTCGCATTGTGGATTTTGGTTAAAACATGATTTTGGACAATGTTCATGGAACTCAGCTGAAAACGTACTTGCAGACTTGAAAACCCTTGCCTATTGTAGAGCGCGCCTCCTACTTCCAGTGCTGAACGAAAACCCATGATTTTGGACCCTGTTTTCATGCGAAAAGGCTAAAAGAAATGTTTCACGTTTGTTACACTCAAACAGTGTCTCCTCTCATATGCTGAACTGGTCGCATTGTGGATTTTGGTTAAAACATGATTTTGGACAATGTTCATGGAACTCAGCTGAAAACGTACTTGCAGACTTGAAAACCCTTGCCTATTGTAGAGCGCGCCTCCTACTTCCAGTGCTGAACGAAAACCCATGATTTTGGACCCTGTTTTCATGCGAAAAGGCTAAAAGAAATGTTTCACGTTTGTTACACTCAAACAGTGTCTCCTGTCATATGCTGATCTGGTCGCAATGTGGATTTGGCCTAAAACATGATTTTGGACAATAGTCATGGAACTCAGCTTAAAACGTACTTGCAGACTTGAAAACCCTTGCCTATTGTAGAGCGCACCTCCTACTTCCACTGCTGAACGAAAACCCATGATTTTGGACCCTGTTTTCATGCGAAAGGGCTAAAAGAAATGTTTCACGTTTGTTACACTCAAACAGTGTCTCCTCTCATATGCTGAACTGGTCGCATTGTGGATTTTGGTTAAAACATGATTTTGGACAATGTTCATGGAACTCAGCTTAAAACGTACTTGCAGACTTGAAAACCCTTGCCTATTGTAGAGCGCGCCTCCTACTTCCACTGCTGAACGAAAACCCATGATTTTGGACCCTGTTTTCATGCGAAAAGGCTAAAAGAAATGTTTCACGTTTGTTACACTCAAACAGTGTCTCCTCTCATATGCTGAACTGGTCGCATTGTGGATTTTGGTTAAAACATGATTTTGGACAATGTTCATGGAACAAAGCTTAAAACGTACTTGCAGACTTGAAAACCCTTGCCTATTGTAGAGCGCACCTCCTACTTCCACTGCTGAATGAAAACCCATTATTTTGGACCCTGTTTTCATGCAAAAAGGCTAAAAGAAATGTTTCACGTTTGTTACACTCAAACAGTGTCTCCTCTCATATGCTGAACTGGTCGCATTGTGGATTTTGGTTAAAACATGATTTTGGACAATGTTCATGGAACAAAGCTTAAAACGTACTTGCAGACTTGAAAACCCTTGCCTATTGTAGAGCGCACCTCCTACTTCCACTGCTGAATGAAAACCCATTATTTTGGACCCTGTTTTCATGCGAAAAGGCTAAAAGAAATGTTTCACGTTTGTTACACTCAAACAGTGTCTCCTCTCATATGCTGAACTGGTCGCATTGTGGATTTTGGTTAAAACATGATTTTGGACAATGTTCATGGAACTCAGCTGAAAACGTACTTGCAGACTTGAAAACCCTTGCCTATTGTAGAGCGCGCCTCCTACTTCCAGTGCTGAACGAAAACCCATGATTTTGGACCCTGTTTTCATGCGAAAAGGCTAAAAGAAATGTTTCACGTTTGTTACACTCAAACAGTGTCTCCTCTCATATGCTGAACTGGTCGCATTGTGGATTTTGGTTAAAACATGATTTTGGACAATGTTCATGGAACTCAGCTGAAAACGTACTTGCAGACTTGAAAACCCTTGCCTATTGTAGAGCGCGCCTCCTACTTCCAGTGCTGAACGAAAACCCATGATTTTGGACCCTGTTTTCATGCGAAAAGGCTAAAAGAAATGTTTCACGTTTGTTACACTCAAACAGTGTCTCCTCTCATATGCTGAACTGGTCGCATTGTGGATTTTGGTTAAAACATGATTTTGGACAATGTTCATGGAACTCAGCTGAAAACGTACTTGCAGACTTGAAAACCCTTGCCTATTGTAGAGCGCGCCTCCTACTTCCAGTGCTGAACGAAAACCCATGATTTTGGACCCTGTTTTCATGCGAAAAGGCTAAAAGAAATGTTTCACGTTTGTTACACTCAAACAGTGTCTCCTGTCATATGCTGATCTGGTCGCAATGTGGATTTGGCCTAAAACATGATTTTGGACAATAGTCATGGAACTCAGCTTAAAACGTACTTGCAGACTTGAAAACCCTTGCCTATTGTAGAGCGCACCTCCTACTTCCACTGCTGAACGAAAACCCATGATTTTGGACCCTGTTTTCATGCGAAAGGGCTAAAAGAAATGTTTCACGTTTGTTACACTCAAACAGTGTCTCCTCTCATATGCTGAACTGGTCGCATTGTGGATTTTGGTTAAAACATGATTTTGGACAATGTTCATGGAACTCAGCTTAAAACGTACTTGCAGACTTGAAAACCCTTGCCTATTGTAGAGCGCGCCTCCTACTTCCACTGCTGAACGAAAACCCATGATTTTGGACCCTGTTTTCATGCGAAAAGGCTAAAAGAAATGTTTCACGTTTGTTACACTCAAACAGTGTCTCCTCTCATATGCTGAACTGGTCGCATTGTGGATTTTGGTTAAAACATGATTTTGGACAATGTTCATGGAACAAAGCTTAAAACGTACTTGCAGACTTGAAAACCCTTGCCTATTGTAGAGCGCACCTCCTACTTCCACTGCTGAATGAAAACCCATTATTTTGGACCCTGTTTTCATGCAAAAAGGCTAAAAGAAATGTTTCACGTTTGTTACACTCAAACAGTGTCTCCTCTCATATGCTGAACTGGTCGCATTGTGGATTTTGGTTAAAACATGATTTTGGACAATGTTCATGGAACAAAGCTTAAAACGTACTTGCAGACTTGAAAACCCTTGCCTATTGTAGAGCGCACCTCCTACTTCCACTGCTGAATGAAAACCCATTATTTTGGACCCTGTTTTCATGCAAAAAGGCTAAAAGAAATGTTTCACGTTTGTTACACTCAAACAGTGTTTCCTCTCATATGCTGAACTGGTCGCATTGTGGATTTTGGTTAAAACATGATTTTGGACAATGTTCATGGAACTCAGCTGAAAACGTACTTGCAGACTTGAAAACCCTTGCCTATTGTAGAGCGCGCCTCCTACTTCCAGTGCTGAACGAAAACCCATGATTTTGGACCCTGTTTTCATGCGAAAAGGCTAAAAGAAATGTTTCACGTTTGTTACACTCAAACAGTGTCTCCTGTCATATGCTGATCTGGTCGCAATGTGGATTTGGCCTAAAACATGATTTTGGACAATAGTCATGGAACTCAGCTTAAAACGTACTTGCAGACTTGAAAACCCTTGCCTATTGTAGAGCGCACCTCCTACTTCCACTGCTGAACGAAAACCCATGATTTTGGACCCTGTTTTCATGCGAAAGGGCTAAAAGAAATGTTTCACGTTTGTTACACTCAAACAGTGTCTCCTCTCATATGCTGAACTGGTCGCATTGTGGATTTTGGTTAAAACATGATTTTGGACAATGTTCATGGAACTCAGCTGAAAACGTACTTGCAGACTTGAAAACCCTTGCCTATTGTAGAGCGCGCCTCCTACTTCCAGTGCTGAACGAAAACCCATGATTTTGGACCCTGTTTTCATGCGAAAAGGCTAAAAGAAATGTTTCACGTTTGTTACACTCAAACAGTGTCTCCTCTCATATGCTGAACTGGTCGCATTGTGGATTTTGGTTAAAACATGATTTTGGACAATGTTCATGGAACAAAGCTTAAAACGTACTTGCAGACTTGAAAACCCTTGCCTATTGTAGAGCGCACCTCCTACTTCCACTGCTGAATGAAAACCCATTATTTTGGACCCTGTTTTCATGCAAAAAGGCTAAAAGAAATGTTTCACGTTTGTTACACTCAAACAGTGTTTCCTCTCATATGCTGAACTGGTCGCATTGTGGATTTTGGTTAAAACATGATTTTGGACAATGTTCATGGAACTCAGCTGAAAACGTACTTGCAGACTTGAAAACCCTTGCCTATTGTAGAGCGCACCTCCTACTTCCACTGCTGAATGAAAACCCATTATTTTGGACCCTGTTTTCATGCAAAAAGGCTAAAAGAAATGTTTCACGTTTGTTACACTCAAACAGTGTTTCCTCTCATATGCTGAACTGGTCGCATTGTGGATTTTGGATAAAACATGATTTTGGACAATGTTCATGGAACTCAGCTTAAAACGTACTTGCAGACTTGAAAACCCTTGCCTATTGTAGAGCGCGCCTCCTACTTCCACTGCTGAACGAAAACCCATGATTTTGGACCCTGTTTTCATGCGAAAAGGCTAAAAGAATTGTTTCACGTTTGTTACACTCAAACAGTGTCTCCTGTCATATGCTGATCTGGTCGCAATGTGGATTTGGCCTAAAACATGATTTTGGACAATGTTCATGGAACTCAGCTTAAAACGTACTTGCAGACTTGAAAACCCTTGCCTATTGTAGAGCGCGCCTCCTACTTCCAGTGCTGAACGAAAACCCATGATTTTGGACCCTGTTTTCATGCGAAAAGGCTAAAAGAAATGTTTCACGTTTGTTACACTCAAACAGTGTCTCCTCTCATATGCTGAACTGGTCGCATTGTGGATTTTGGTTAAAACATGATTTTGGACAATGTTCATGGAACTCAGCTGAAAACGTACTTGCAGACTTGAAAACCCTTGCCTATTGTAGAGCGCGCCTCCTACTTCCAGTGCTGAACGAAAACCCATGATTTTGGACCCTGTTTTCATGCGAAAAGAATAAAAGAAATGTTTCACGTTTGTTACACTCAAACAGTGTCTCCTCTCATATGCTGAACTGGTCGCATTGTGGATTTTGGTTAAAACATGATTTTGGACAATGTTCATGGAACTCAGCTGAAAACGTACTTGCAGACTTGAAAACCCTTGCCTATTGTAGAGCGCGCCTCCTACTTCCAGTGCTGAACGAAAACCCATGATTTTGGACCCTGTTTTCATGCGAAAAGAATAAAAGAAATGTTTCACGTTTGTTACACTCAAACAGTGTCTCCTCTCATATGCTGAACTGGTCGCATTGTGGATTTTGGTTAAAACATGATTTTGGACAATGTTCATGGAACTCAGCTGAAAACGTACTTGCAGACTTGAAAACCCTTGCCTATTGTAGAGCGCGCCTCCTACTTCCAGTGCTGAACGAAAACCCATGATTTTGGACCCTGTTTTCATGCGAAAAGGCTAAAAGAAATGTTTCACGTTTGTTACACTCAAACAGTGTCTCCTCTCATATGCTGAACTGGTCGCATTGTGGATTTTGGTTAAAACATGATTTTGGACAATGTTCATGGAACAAAGCTTAAAACGTACTTGCAGACTTGAAAACCCTTGCCTATTGTAGAGCGCACCTCCTACTTCCACTGCTGAATGAAAACCCATTATTTTGGACCCTGTTTTCATGCAAAAAGGCTAAAAGAAATGTTTCACGTTTGTTACACTCAAACAGTGTTTCCTCTCATATGCTGAACTGGTCGCATTGTGGATTTTGGTTAAAACATGATTTTGGACAATGTTCATGGAACTCAGCTGAAAACGCACTTGCAGACTTGAAAACCCTTGCCTATTGTAGAGCGCGCCTCCTACTTCCAGTGCTGAACGAAAACCCATGATTTTGGACCCTGTTTTCATGCGAAAAGGCTAAAAGAAATGTTTCACGTTTGTTACACTCAAACAGTGTCTCCTGTCATATGCTGATCTGGTCGCAATGTGGATTTGGCCTAAAACATGATTTTGGACAATAGTCATGGAACTCAGCTTAAAACGTACTTGCAGACTTGAAAACCCTTGCCTATTGTAGAGCGCACCTCCTACTTCCACTGCTGAACGAAAACCCATGATTTTGGACCCTGTTTTCATGCGAAAGGGCTAAAAGAAATGTTTCACGTTTGTTACACTCAAACAGTGTCTCCTCTCATATGCTGAACTGGTCGCATTGTGGATTTTGGTTAAAACATGATTTTGGACAATGTTCATGGAACTCAGCTTAAAACGTACTTGCAGACTTGAAAACCCTTGCCTATTGTAGAGCGCGCCTCCTACTTCCACTGCTGAACGAAAACCCATGATTTTGGACCCTGTTTTCATGCGAAAAGGCTAAAAGAAATGTTTCACGTTTGTTACACTCAAACAGTGTCTCCTCTCATATGCTGAACTGGTCGCATTGTGGATTTTGGTTAAAACATGATTTTGGACAATGTTCATGGAACAAAGCTTAAAACGTACTTGCAGACTTGAAAACCCTTGCCTATTGTAGAGCGCACCTCCTACTTCCACTGCTGAATGAAAACCCATTATTTTGGACCCTGTTTTCATGCAAAAAGGCTAAAAGAAATGTTTCACGTTTGTTACACTCAAACAGTGTCTCCTCTCATATGCTGAACTGGTCGCATTGTGGATTTTGGTTAAAACATGATTTTGGACAATGTTCATGGAACAAAGCTTAAAACGTACTTGCAGACTTGAAAACCCTTGCCTATTGTAGAGCGCACCTCCTACTTCCACTGCTGAACGAAAACCCATGATTTTGGACCCTGTTTTCATGCGAAAGGGCTAAAAGAAATGTTTCACGTTTGTTACACTCAAACAGTGTCTCCTCTCATATGCTGAACTGGTCGCATTGTGGATTTTGGTTAAAACATGATTTTGGACAATGTTCATGGAACTCAGCTTAAAACGTACTTGCAGACTTGAAAACCCTTGCCTATTGTAGAGCGCGCCTCCTACTTCCACTGCTGAACGAAAACCCATGATTTTGGACCCTGTTTTCATGCGAAAAGGCTAAAAGAAATGTTTCACGTTTGTTACACTCAAACAGTGTCTCCTCTCATATGCTGAACTGGTCGCATTGTGGATTTTGGTTAAAACATGATTTTGGACAATGTTCATGGAACAAAGCTTAAAACGTACTTGCAGACTTGAAAACCCTTGCCTATTGTAGAGCGCACCTCCTACTTCCACTGCTGAATGAAAACCCATTATTTTGGACCCTGTTTTCATGCAAAAAGGCTAAAAGAAATGTTTCACGTTTGTTACACTCAAACAGTGTCTCCTCTCATATGCTGAACTGGTCGCATTGTGGATTTTGGTTAAAACATGATTTTGGACAATGTTCATGGAACAAAGCTTAAAACGTACTTGCAGACTTGAAAACCCTTGCCTATTGTAGAGCGCACCTCCTACTTCCACTGCTGGATGAAAACCCATTATTTTGGACCCTGTTTTCATGCAAAAAGGCTAAAAGAAATGTTTCACGTTTGTTACACTCAAACAGTGTTTCCTCTCATATGCTGAACTGGTCGCATTGTGGATTTTGGATAAAACATGATTTTGGACAATGTTCATGGAACTCAGCTTAAAACGTACTTGCAGACTTGAAAACCCTTGCCTATTGTAGAGCGCGCCTCCTACTTCCACTGCTGAACGAAAACCCATGATTTTGGACCCTGTTTTCATGCGAAAAGGCTAAAAGAATTGTTTCACGTTTGTTACACTCAAACAGTGTCTCCTGTCATATGCTGATCTGGTCGCAATGTGGATTTGGCCTAAAACATGATTTTGGACAATGTTCATGGAACTCAGCTTAAAACGTACTTGCAGACTTGAAAACCCTTGCCTATTGTAGAGCGCGCCTCCTACTTCCACTGCTGAACGAAAACCCATGATTTTGGACCCTGTTTTCATGCGAAAAGGCTAAAAGAAATGTTTCACGTTTGTTACACTCAAACAGTGTCTCCTCTCATATGCTGAACTGGTCGCATTGTGGATTTTGGTTAAAACATGATTTTGGACAATGTTCATGGAACTCAGCTGAAAACGTACTTGCAGACTTGAAAACCCTTGCCTATTGTAGAGCGCGCCTCCTACTTCCAGTGCTGAACGAAAACCCATGATTTTGGACCCTGTTTTCATGCGAAAAGAATAAAAGAAATGTTTCACGTTTGTTACACTCAAACAGTGTCTCCTCTCATATGCTGAACTGGTCGCATTGTGGATTTTGGTTAAAACATGATTTTGGACAATGTTCATGGAACTCAGCTGAAAACGTACTTGCAGACTTGAAAAACCTTGCCTATTGTAGAGCGCGCCTCCTACTTCCAGTGCTGAACGAAAACCCATGATTTTGGACCCTGTTTTCATGCGAAAAGGCTAAAAGAAATGTTTCACGTTTGTTACACTCAAACAGTGTCTCCTCTCATATGCTGAACTGGTCGCATTGTGGATTTTGGTTAAAACATGATTTTGGACAATGTTCATGGAACTCAGCTGAAAACGTACTTGCAGACTTGAAAACCCTTGCCTATTGTAGAGCGCGCCTCCTACTTCCAGTGCTGAACGAAAACCCATGATTTTGGACCCTGTTTTCATGCGAAAAGGCTAAAAGAAATGTTTCACGTTTGTTACACTCAAACAGTGTCTCCTGTCATATGCTGATCTGGTCGCAATGTGGATTTGGCCTAAAACATGATTTTGGACAATAGTCATGGAACTCAGCTTAAAACGTACTTGCAGACTTGAAAACCCTTGCCTATTGTAGAGCGCACCTCCTACTTCCACTGCTGAACGAAAACCCATGATTTTGGACCCTGTTTTCATGCGAAAGGGCTAAAAGAAATGTTTCACGTTTGTTACACTCAAACAGTGTCTCCTCTCATATGCTGAACTGGTCGCATTGTGGATTTTGGTTAAAACATGATTTTGGACAATGTTCATGGAACTCAGCTTAAAACGTACTTGCAGACTTGAAAACCCTTGCCTATTGTAGAGCGCGCCTCCTACTTCCACTGCTGAACGAAAACCCATGATTTTGGACCCTGTTTTCATGCGAAAAGGCTAAAAGAAATGTTTCACGTTTGTTACACTCAAACAGTGTCTCCTCTCATATGCTGAACTGGTCGCATTGTGGATTTTGGTTAAAACATGATTTTGGACAATGTTCATGGAACAAAGCTTAAAACGTACTTGCAGACTTGAAAACCCTTGCCTATTGTAGAGCGCACCTCCTACTTCCACTGCTGAATGAAAACCCATTATTTTGGACCCTGTTTTCATGCAAAAAGGCTAAAAGAAATGTTTCACGTTTGTTACACTCAAACAGTGTCTCCTCTCATATGCTGAACTGGTCGCATTGTGGATTTTGGTTAAAACATGATTTTGGACAATGTTCATGGAACAAAGCTTAAAACGTACTTGCAGACTTGAAAACCCTTGCCTATTGTAGAGCGCACCTCCTACTTCCACTGCTGAATGAAAACCCATTATTTTGGACCCTGTTTTCATGCAAAAAGGCTAAAAGAAATGTTTCACGTTTGTTACACTCAAACAGTGTTTCCTCTCATATGCTGAACTGGTCGCATTGTGGATTTTGGTTAAAACATGATTTTGGACAATGTTCATGGAACTCAGCTGAAAACGTACTTGCAGACTTGAAAACCCTTGCCTATTGTAGAGCGCGCCTCCTACTTCCAGTGCTGAACGAAAACCCATGATGTTGGACCCTGTTTTCATGCGAAAAGGCTAAAAGAAATGTTTCACGTTTGTTACACTCAAACAGTGTCTCCTGTCATATGCTGATCTGGTCGCAATGTGGATTTGGCCTAAAACATGATTTTGGACAATAGTCATGGAACTCAGCTTAAAACGTACTTGCAGACTTGAAAACCCTTGCCTATTGTAGAGCGCACCTCCTACTTCCACTGCTGAACGAAAACCCATGATTTTGGACCCTGTTTTCATGCGAAAGGGCTAAAAGAAATGTTTCACGTTTGTTACACTCAAACAGTGTCTCCTCTCATATGCTGAACTGGTCGCATTGTGGATTTTGGTTAAAACATGATTTTGGACAATGTTCATGGAACTCAGCTTAAAACGTACTTGCAGACTTGAAAACCCTTGCCTATTGTAGAGCGCGCCTCCTACTTCCACTGCTGAACGAAAACCCATGATTTTGGACCCTGTTTTCATGCGAAAAGGCTAAAAGAAATGTTTCACGTTTGTTACACTCAAACAGTGTCTCCTCTCATATGCTGAACTGGTCGCATTGTGGATTTTGGTTAAAACATGATTTTGGACAATGTTCATGGAACAAAGCTTAAAACGTACTTGCAGACTTGAAAACCCTTGCCTATTGTAGAGCGCACCTCCTACTTCCACTGCTGAATGAAAACCCATTATTTTGGACCCTGTTTTCATGCAAAAAGGCTAAAAGAAATGTTTCACGTTTGTTACACTCAAACAGTGTTTCCTCTCATATGCTGAACTGGTCGCATTGTGGATTTTGGATAAAACATGATTTTGGACAATGTTCATGGAACTCAGCTTAAAACGTACTTGCAGACTTGAAAACCCTTGCCTATTGTAGAGCGCGCCTCCTACTTCCACTGCTGAACGAAAACCCATGATTTTGGACCCTGTTTTCATGCGAAAAGGCTAAAAGAATTGTTTCACGTTTGTTACACTCAAACAGTGTCTCCTGTCATATGCTGATCTGGTCGCAATGTGGATTTGGCCTAAAACATGATTTTGGACAATGTTCATGGAACTCAGCTTAAAACGTACTTGCAGACTTGAAAACCCTTGCCTATTGTAGAGCGCGCCTCCTACTTCCACTGCTGAACGAAAACCCATGATTTTGGACCCTGTTTTCATGCGAAAAGGCTAAAAGAAATGTTTCACGTTTGTTACACTCAAACAGTGTCTCCTCTCATATGCTGAACTGGTCGCATTGTGGATTTTGGTTAAAACATGATTTTGGACAATGTTCATGGAACTCAGCTGAAAACGTACTTGCAGACTTGAAAACCCTTGCCTATTGTAGAGCGCGCCTCCTACTTCCAGTGCTGAACGAAAACCCATGATTTTGGACCCTGTTTTCATGCGAAAAGAATAAAAGAAATGTTTCACGTTTGTTACACTCAAACAGTGTCTCCTCTCATATGCTGAACTGGTCGCATTGTGGATTTTGGTTAAAACATGATTTTGGACAATGTTCATGGAACTCAGCTGAAAACGTACTTGCAGACTTGAAAACCCTTGCCTATTGTAGAGCGCGCCTCCTACTTCCAGTGCTGAACGAAAACCCATGATTTTGGACCCTGTTTTCATGCGAAAAGGCTAAAAGAAATGTTTCACGTTTGTTACACTCAAACAGTGTCTCCTCTCATATGCTGAACTGGTCGCATTGTGGATTTTGGTTAAAACATGATTTTGGACAATGTTCATGGAACAAAGCTTAAAACGTACTTGCAGACTTGAAAACCCTTGCCTATTGTAGAGCGCACCTCCTACTTCCACTGCTGAATGAAAACCCATTATTTTGGACCCTGTTTTCATGCAAAAAGGCTAAAAGAAATGTTTCACGTTTGTTACACTCAAACAGTGTTTCCTCTCATATGCTGAACTGGTCGCATTGTGGATTTTGGTTAAAACATGATTTTGGACAATGTTCATGGAACTCAGCTGAAAACGTACTTGCAGACTTGAAAACCCTTGCCTATTGTAGAGCGCGCCTCCTACTTCCAGTGCTGAACGAAAACCCATGATTTTGGACCCTGTTTTCATGCGAAAAGGCTAAAAGAAATGTTTCACGTTTGTTACACTCAAACAGTGTCTCCTGTCATATGCTGATCTGGTCGCAATGTGGATTTGGCCTAAAACATGATTTTGGACAATAGTCATGGAACTCAGCTTAAAACGTACTTGCAGACTTGAAAACCCTTGCCTATTGTAGAGCGCACCTCCTACTTCCACTGCTGAACGAAAACCCATGATTTTGGACCCTGTTTTCATGCGAAAGGGCTAAAAGAAATGTTTCACGTTTGTTACACTCAAACAGTGTCTCCTCTCATATGCTGAACTGGTCGCATTGTGGATTTTGGTTAAAACATGATTTTGGACAATGTTCATGGAACTCAGCTTAAAACGTACTTGCAGACTTGAAAACCCTTGCCTATTGTAGAGCGCGCCTCCTACTTCCACTGCTGAACGAAAACCCATGATTTTGGACCCTGTTTTCATGCGAAAAGGCTAAAAGAAATGTTTCACGTTTGTTACACTCAAACAGTGTCTCCTCTCATATGCTGAACTGGTCGCATTGTGGATTTTGGTTAAAACATGATTTTGGACAATGTTCATGGAACAAAGCTTAAAACGTACTTGCAGACTTGAAAACCCTTGCCTATTGTAGAGCGCACCTCCTACTTCCACTGCTGAATGAAAACCCATTATTTTGGACCCTGTTTTCATGCAAAAAGGCTAAAAGAAATGTTTCACGTTTGTTACACTCAAACAGTGTCTCCTCTCATATGCTGAACTGGTCGCATTGTGGATTTTGGTTAAAACATGATTTTGGACAATGTTCATGGAACAAAGCTTAAAACGTACTTGCAGACTTGAAAACCCTTGCCTATTGTAGAGCGCACCTCCTACTTCCACTGCTGAATGAAAACCCATTATTTTGGACCCTGTTTTCATGCAAAAAGGCTAAAAGAAATGTTTCACGTTTGTTACACTCAAACAGTGTTTCCTCTCATATGCTGAACTGGTCGCATTGTGGATTTTGGATAAAACATGATTTTGGACAATGTTCATGGAACTCAGCTTAAAACGTACTTGCAGACTTGAAAACCCTTGCCTATTGTAGAGCGCGCCTCCTACTTCCACTGCTGAACGAAAACCCATGATTTTGGACCCTGTTTTCATGCGAAAAGGCTAAAAGAATTGTTTCACGTTTGTTACACTCAAACAGTGTCTCCTGTCATATGCTGATCTGGTCGCAATGTGGATTTGGCCTAAAACATGATTTTGGACAATGTTCATGGAACTCAGCTTAAAACGTACTTGCAGACTTGAAAACCCTTGCCTATTGTAGAGCGCGCCTCCTACTTCCACTGCTGAACGAAAACCCATGATTTTGGACCCTGTTTTCATGCGAAAAGGCTAAAAGAAATGTTTCACGTTTGTTACACTCAAACAGTGTCTCCTCTCATATGCTGAACTGGTCGCATTGTGGATTTTGGTTAAAACATGATTTTGGACAATGTTCATGGAACTCAGCTGAAAACGTACTTGCAGACTTGAAAACCCTTGCCTATTGTAGAGCGCGCCTCCTACTTCCAGTGCTGAACGAAAACCCATGATTTTGGACCCTGTTTTCATGCGAAAAGGCTAAAAGAAATGTTTCACGTTTGTTACACTCAAACAGTGTCTCCTCTCATATGCTGAACTGGTCGCATTGTGGATTTTGGTTAAAACATGATTTTGGACAATGTTCATGGAACTCAGCTGAAAACGTACTTGCAGACTTGAAAACCCTTGCCTATTGTAGAGCGCGCCTCCTACTTCCAGTGCTGAACGAAAACCCATGATTTTGGACCCTGTTTTCATGCGAAAAGGCTAAAAGAAATGTTTCACGTTTGTTACACTCAAACAGTGTCTCCTCTCATATGCTGAACTGGTCGCATTGTGGATTTTGGTTAAAACATGATTTTGGACAATGTTCATGGAACTCAGCTGAAAACGTACTTGCAGACTTGAAAACCCTTGCCTATTGTAGAGCGCGCCTCCTACTTCCAGTGCTGAACGAAAACCCATGATTTTGGACCCTGTTTTCATGCGAAAAGGCTAAAAGAAATGTTTCACGTTTGTTACACTCAAACAGTGTCTCCTGTCATATGCTGATCTGGTCGCAATGTGGATTTGGCCTAAAACATGATTTTGGACAATAGTCATGGAACTCAGCTTAAAACGTACTTGCAGACTTGAAAACCCTTGCCTATTGTAGAGCGCACCTCCTACTTCCACTGCTGAACGAAAACCCATGATTTTGGACCCTGTTTTCATGCGAAAGGGCTAAAAGAAATGTTTCACGTTTGTTACACTCAAACAGTGTCTCCTCTCATATGCTGAACTGGTCGCATTGTGGATTTTGGTTAAAACATGATTTTGGACAATGTTCATGGAACTCAGCTTAAAACGTACTTGCAGACTTGAAAACCCTTGCCTATTGTAGAGCGCGCCTCCTACTTCCACTGCTGAACGAAAACCCATGATTTTGGACCCTGTTTTCATGCGAAAAGGCTAAAAGAAATGTTTCACGTTTGTTACACTCAAACAGTGTCTCCTCTCATATGCTGAACTGGTCGCATTGTGGATTTTGGTTAAAACATGATTTTGGACAATGTTCATGGAACAAAGCTTAAAACGTACTTGCAGACTTGAAAACCCTTGCCTATTGTAGAGCGCGCCTCCTACTTCCAGTGCTGAACGAAAACCCATGATTTTGGACCCTGTTTTCATGCGAAAAGGCTAAAAGAAATGTTTCACGTTTGTTACACTCAAACAGTGTCTCCTCTCATATGCTGAACTGGTCGCATTGTGGATTTTGGTTAAAACATGATTTTGGACAATGTTCATGGAACAAAGCTTAAAACGTACTTGCAGACTTGAAAACCCTTGCCTATTGTAGAGCGCACCTCCTACTTCCACTGCTGAATGAAAACCCATTATTTTGGACCCTGTTTTCATGCAAAAAGGCTAAAAGAAATGTTTCACGTTTGTTACACTCAAACAGTGTTTCCTCTCATATGCTGAACTGGTCGCATTGTGGATTTTGGTTAAAACATGATTTTGGACAATGTTCATGGAACTCAGCTGAAAACGTACTTGCAGACTTGAAAACCCTTGCCTATTGTAGAGCGCGCCTCCTACTTCCAGTGCTGAACGAAAACCCATGATTTTGGACCCTGTTTTCATGCGAAAAGGCTAAAAGAAATGTTTCACGTTTGTTACACTCAAACAGTGTCTCCTGTCATATGCTGATCTGGTCGCAATGTGGATTTGGCCTAAAACATGATTTTGGACAATAGTCATGGAACTCAGCTTAAAACGTACTTGCAGACTTGAAAACCCTTGCCTATTGTAGAGCGCACCTCCTACTTCCACTGCTGAACGAAAACCCATGATTTTGGACCCTGTTTTCATGCGAAAGGGCTAAAAGAAATGTTTCACGTTTGTTACACTCAAACAGTGTCTCCTCTCATATGCTGAACTGGTCGCATTGTGGATTTTGGTTAAAACATGATTTTGGACAATGTTCATGGAACTCAGCTTAAAACGTACTTGCAGACTTGAAAACCCATGCCTATTGTAGAGCGCGCCTCCTACTTCCACTGCTGAACGAAAACCCATGATTTTGGACCCTGTTTTCATGCGAAAAGGCTAAAAGAAATGTTTCACGTTTGTTACACTCAAACAGTGTCTCCTCTCATATGCTGAACTGGTCGCATTGTGGATTTTGGTTAAAACATGATTTTGGACAATGTTCATGGAACAAAGCTTAAAACGTACTTGCAGACTTGAAAACCCTTGCCTATTGTAGAGCGCACCTCCTACTTCCACTGCTGAATGAAAACCCATTATTTTGGACCCTGTTTTCATGCAAAAAGGCTAAAAGAAATGTTTCACGTTTGTTACACTCAAACAGTGTCTCCTCTCATATGCTGAACTGGTCGCATTGTGGATTTTGGTTAAAACATGATTTTGGACAATGTTCATGGAACAAAGCTTAAAACGTACTTGCAGACTTGAAAACCCTTGCCTATTGTAGAGCGCACCTCCTACTTCCACTGCTGAATGAAAACCCATTATTTTGGACCCTGTTTTCATGCAAAAAGGCTAAAAGAAATGTTTCACGTTTGTTACACTCAAACAGTGTTTCCTCTCATATGCTGAACTGGTCGCATTGTGGATTTTGGATAAAACATGATTTTGGACAATGTTCATGGAACTCAGCTTAAAACGTACTTGCAGACTTGAAAACCCTTGCCTATTGTAGAGCGCGCCTCCTACTTCCACTGCTGAACGAAAACCCATGATTTTGGACCCTGTTTTCATGCGAAAAGGCTAAAAGAATTGTTTCACGTTTGTTACACTCAAACAGTGTCTCCTGTCATATGCTGATCTGGTCGCAATGTGGATTTGGCCTAAAACATGATTTTGGACAATGTTCATGGAACTCAGCTTAAAACGTACTTGCAGACTTGAAAACCCTTGCCTATTGTAGAGCGCGCCTCCTACTTCCAGTGCTGAACGAAAACCCATGATTTTGGACCCTGTTTTCATGCGAAAAGGCTAAAAGAAATGTTTCACGTTTGTTACACTCAAACAGTGTCTCCTCTCATATGCTGAACTGGTCGCATTGTGGATTTTGGTTAAAACATGATTTTGGACAATGTTCATGGAACTCAGCTGAAAACGTACTTGCAGACTTGAAAACCCTTGCCTATTGTAGAGCGCGCCTCCTACTTCCAGTGCTGAACGAAAACCCATGATTTTGGACCCTGTTTTCATGCGAAAAGGCTAAAAGAAATGTTTCACGTTTGTTACACTCAAACAGTGTCTCCTCTCATATGCTGAACTGGTCGCATTGTGGATTTTGGTTAAAACATGATTTTGGACAATGTTCATGGAACTCAGCTGAAAACGTACTTGCAGACTTGAAAACCCTTGCCTATTGTAGAGCGCGCCTCCTACTTCCAGTGCTGAACGAAAACCCATGATTTTGGACCCTGTTTTCATGCGAAAAGGCTAAAAGAAATGTTTCACGTTTGTTACACTCAAACAGTGTCTCCTGTCATATGCTGATCTGGTCGCAATGTGGATTTGGCCTAAAACATGATTTTGGACAATAGTCATGGAACTCAGCTTAAAACGTACTTGCAGACTTGAAAACCCTTGCCTATTGTAGAGCGCACCTCCTACTTCCACTGCTGAACGAAAACCCATGATTTTGGACCCTGTTTTCATGCGAAAGGGCTAAAAGAAATGTTTCACGTTTGTTACACTCAAACAGTGTCTCCTCTCATATGCTGAACTGGTCGCATTGTGGATTTTGGTTAAAACATGATTTTGGACAATGTTCATGGAACTCAGCTTAAAACGTACTTGCAGACTTGAAAACCCTTGCCTATTGTAGAGCGCGCCTCCTACTTCCACTGCTGAACGAAAACCCATGATTTTGGACCCTGTTTTCATGCGAAAAGGCTAAAAGAAATGTTTCACGTTTGTTACACTCAAACAGTGTCTCCTCTCATATGCTGAACTGGTCGCATTGTGGATTTTGGTTAAAACATGATTTTGGACAATGTTCATGGAACAAAGCTTAAAACGTACTTGCAGACTTGAAAACCCTTGCCTATTGTAGAGCGCGCCTCCTACTTCCAGTGCTGAACGAAAACCCATGATTTTGGACCCTGTTTTCATGCGAAAAGGCTAAAAGAAATGTTTCACGTTTGTTACACTCAAACAGTGTCTCCTCTCATATGCTGAACTGGTCGCATTGTGGATTTTGGTTAAAACATGATTTTGGACAATGTTCATGGAACAAAGCTTAAAACGTACTTGCAGACTTGAAAACCCTTGCCTATTGTAGAGCGCACCTCCTACTTCCACTGCTGAATGAAAACCCATTATTTTGGACCCTGTTTTCATGCAAAAAGGCTAAAAGAAATGTTTCACGTTTGTTACACTCAAACAGTGTTTCCTCTCATATGCTGAACTGGTCGCATTGTGGATTTTGGTTAAAACATGATTTTGGACAATGTTCATGGAACTCAGCTGAAAACGTACTTGCAGACTTGAAAACCCTTGCCTATTGTAGAGCGCGCCTCCTACTTCCAGTGCTGAACGAAAACCCATGATTTTGGACCCTGTTTTCATGCGAAAAGGCTAAAAGAAATGTTTCACGTTTGTTACACTCAAACAGTGTCTCCTGTCATATGCTGATCTGGTCGCAATGTGGATTTGGCCTAAAACATGATTTTGGACAATAGTCATGGAACTCAGCTTAAAACGTACTTGCAGACTTGAAAACCCTTGCCTATTGTAGAGCGCACCTCCTACTTCCACTGCTGAACGAAAACCCATGATTTTGGACCCTGTTTTCATGCGAAAGGGCTAAAAGAAATGTTTCACGTTTGTTACACTCAAACAGTGTCTCCTCTCATATGCTGAACTGGTCGCATTGTGGATTTTGGTTAAAACATGATTTTGGACAATGTTCATGGAACTCAGCTTAAAACGTACTTGCAGACTTGAAAACCCATGCCTATTGTAGAGCGCGCCTCCTACTTCCACTGCTGAACGAAAACCCATGATTTTGGACCCTGTTTTCATGCGAAAAGGCTAAAAGAAATGTTTCACGTTTGTTACACTCAAACAGTGTCTCCTCTCATATGCTGAACTGGTCGCATTGTGGATTTTGGTTAAAACATGATTTTGGACAATGTTCATGGAACAAAGCTTAAAACGTACTTGCAGACTTGAAAACCCTTGCCTATTGTAGAGCGCACCTCCTACTTCCACTGCTGAATGAAAACCCATTATTTTGGACCCTGTTTTCATGCAAAAAGGCTAAAAGAAATGTTTCACGTTTGTTACACTCAAACAGTGTCTCCTCTCATATGCTGAACTGGTCGCATTGTGGATTTTGGTTAAAACATGATTTTGGACAATGTTCATGGAACAAAGCTTAAAACGTACTTGCAGACTTGAAAACCCTTGCCTATTGTAGAGCGCACCTCCTACTTCCACTGCTGAATGAAAACCCATTATTTTGGACCCTGTTTTCATGCAAAAAGGCTAAAAGAAATGTTTCACGTTTGTTACACTCAAACAGTGTTTCCTCTCATATGCTGAACTGGTCGCATTGTGGATTTTGGATAAAACATGATTTTGGACAATGTTCATGGAACTCAGCTTAAAACGTACTTGCAGACTTGAAAACCCTTGCCTATTGTAGAGCGCGCCTCCTACTTCCACTGCTGAACGAAAACCCATGATTTTGGACCCTGTTTTCATGCGAAAAGGCTAAAAGAATTGTTTCACGTTTGTTACACTCAAACAGTGTCTCCTGTCATATGCTGATCTGGTCGCAATGTGGATTTGGCCTAAAACATGATTTTGGACAATGTTCATGGAACTCAGCTTAAAACGTACTTGCAGACTTGAAAACCCTTGCCTATTGTAGAGCGCGCCTCCTACTTCCACTGCTGAACGAAAACCCATGATTTTGGACCCTGTTTTCATGCGAAAAGGCTAAAAGAAATGTTTCACGTTTGTTACACTCAAACAGTGTCTCCTCTCATATGCTGAACTGGTCGCATTGTGGATTTTGGTTAAAACATGATTTTGGACAATGTTCATGGAACTCAGCTGAAAACGTACTTGCAGACTTGAAAACCCTTGCCTATTGTAGAGCGCGCCTCCTACTTCCAGTGCTGAACGAAAACCCATGATTTTGGACCCTGTTTTCATGCGAAAAGAATAAAAGAAATGTTTCACGTTTGTTACACTCAAACAGTGTCTCCTCTCATATGCTGAACTGGTCGCATTGTGGATTTTGGTTAAAACATGATTTTGGACAATGTTCATGGAACTCAGCTGAAAACGTACTTGCAGACTTGAAAACCCTTGCCTATTGTAGAGCGCGCCTCCTACTTCCAGTGCTGAACGAAAACCCATGATTTTGGACCCTGTTTTCATGCGAAAAGGCTAAAAGAAATGTTTCACGTTTGTTACACTCAAACAGTGTCTCCTCTCATATGCTGAACTGGTCGCATTGTGGATTTTGGTTAAAACATGATTTTGGACAATGTTCATGGAACTCAGCTGAAAACGTACTTGCAGACTTGAAAACCCTTGCCTATTGTAGAGCGCGCCTCCTACTTCCAGTGCTGAACGAAAACCCATGATTTTGGACCCTGTTTTCATGCGAAAAGGCTAAAAGAAATGTTTCACGTTTGTTACACTCAAACAGTGTCTCCTGTCATATGCTGATCTGGTCGCAATGTGGATTTGGCCTAAAACATGATTTTGGACAATAGTCATGGAACTCAGCTTAAAACGTACTTGCAGACTTGAAAACCCTTGCCTATTGTAGAGCGCACCTCCTACTTCCACTGCTGAACGAAAACCCATGATTTTGGACCCTGTTTTCATGCGAAAGGGCTAAAAGAAATGTTTCACGTTTGTTACACTCAAACAGTGTCTCCTCTCATATGCTGAACTGGTCGCATTGTGGATTTTGGTTAAAACATGATTTTGGACAATGTTCATGGAACTCAGCTTAAAACGTACTTGCAGACTTGAAAACCCTTGCCTATTGTAGAGCGCGCCTCCTACTTCCACTGCTGAACGAAAACCCATGATTTTGGACCCTGTTTTCATGCGAAAAGGCTAAAAGAAATGTTTCACGTTTGTTACACTCAAACAGTGTCTCCTCTCATATGCTGAACTGGTCGCATTGTGGATTTTGGTTAAAACATGATTTTGGACAATGTTCATGGAACAAAGCTTAAAACGTACTTGCAGACTTGAAAACCCTTGCCTATTGTAGAGCGCACCTCCTACTTCCACTGCTGAATGAAAACCCATTATTTTGGACCCTGTTTTCATGCAAAAAGGCTAAAAGAAATGTTTCACGTTTGTTACACTCAAACAGTGTCTCCTCTCATATGCTGAACTGGTCGCATTGTGGATTTTGGTTAAAACATGATTTTGGACAATGTTCATGGAACAAAGCTTAAAACGTACTTGCAGACTTGAAAACCCTTGCCTATTGTAGAGCGCACCTCCTACTTCCACTGCTGAATGAAAACCCATTATTTTGGACCCTGTTTTCATGCAAAAAGGCTAAAAGAAATGTTTCACGTTTGTTACACTCAAACAGTGTTTCCTCTCATATGCTGAACTGGTCGCATTGTGGATTTTGGTTAAAACATGATTTTGGACAATGTTCATGGAACTCAGCTGAAAACGTACTTGCAGACTTGAAAACCCTTGCCTATTGTAGAGCGCGCCTCCTACTTCCAGTGCTGAACGAAAACCCATGATGTTGGACCCTGTTTTCATGCGAAAAGGCTAAAAGAAATGTTTCACGTTTGTTACACTCAAACAGTGTCTCCTGTCATATGCTGATCTGGTCGCAATGTGGATTTGGCCTAAAACATGATTTTGGACAATAGTCATGGAACTCAGCTTAAAACGTACTTGCAGACTTGAAAACCCTTGCCTATTGTAGAGCGCACCTCCTACTTCCACTGCTGAACGAAAACCCATGATTTTGGACCCTGTTTTCATGCGAAAGGGCTAAAAGAAATGTTTCACGTTTGTTACACTCAAACAGTGTCTCCTCTCATATGCTGAACTGGTCGCATTGTGGATTTTGGTTAAAACATGATTTTGGACAATGTTCATGGAACTCAGCTTAAAACGTACTTGCAGACTTGAAAACCCTTGCCTATTGTAGAGCGCGCCTCCTACTTCCACTGCTGAACGAAAACCCATGATTTTGGACCCTGTTTTCATGCGAAAAGGCTAAAAGAAATGTTTCACGTTTGTTACACTCAAACAGTGTCTCCTCTCATATGCTGAACTGGTCGCATTGTGGATTTTGGTTAAAACATGATTTTGGACAATGTTCATGGAACAAAGCTTAAAACGTACTTGCAGACTTGAAAACCCTTGCCTATTGTAGAGCGCACCTCCTACTTCCACTGCTGAATGAAAACCCATTATTTTGGACCCTGTTTTCATGCAAAAAGGCTAAAAGAAATGTTTCACGTTTGTTACACTCAAACAGTGTCTCCTCTCATATGCTGAACTGGTCGCATTGTGGATTTTGGTTAAAACATGATTTTGGACAATGTTCATGGAACAAAGCTTAAAACGTACTTGCAGACTTGAAAACCCTTGCCTATTGTAGAGCGCACCTCCTACTTCCACTGCTGAATGAAAACCCATTATTTTGGACCCTGTTTTCATGCAAAAAGGCTAAAAGAAATGTTTCACGTTTGTTACACTCAAACAGTGTTTCCTCTCATATGCTGAACTGGTCGCATTGTGGATTTTGGATAAAACATGATTTTGGACAATGTTCATGGAACTCAGCTTAAAACGTACTTGCAGACTTGAAAACCCTTGCCTATTGTAGAGCGCGCCTCCTACTTCCACTGCTGAACGAAAACCCATGATTTTGGACCCTGTTTTCATGCGAAAAGGCTAAAAGAATTGTTTCACGTTTGTTACACTCAAACAGTGTCTCCTGTCATATGCTGATCTGGTCGCAATGTGGATTTGGCCTAAAACATGATTTTGGACAATGTTCATGGAACTCAGCTTAAAACGTACTTGCAGACTTGAAAACCCTTGCCTATTGTAGAGCGCGCCTCCTACTTCCACTGCTGAACGAAAACCCATGATTTTGGACCCTGTTTTCATGCGAAAAGGCTAAAAGAAATGTTTCACGTTTGTTACACTCAAACAGTGTCTCCTCTCATATGCTGAACTGGTCGCATTGTGGATTTTGGTTAAAACATGATTTTGGACAATGTTCATGGAACAAAGCTTAAAACGTACTTGCAGACTTGAAAACCCTTGCCTATTGTAGAGCGCACCTCCTACTTCCACTGCTGAATGAAAACCCATTATTTTGGACCCTGTTTTCATGCAAAAAGGCTAAAAGAAATGTTTCACGTTTGTTACACTCAAACAGTGTTTCCTCTCATATGCTGAACTGGTCGCATTGTGGATTTTGGTTAAAACATGATTTTGGACAATGTTCATGGAACTCAGCTGAAAACGTACTTGCAGACTTGAAAACCCTTGCCTATTGTAGAGCGCGCCTCCTACTTCCAGTGCTGAACGAAAACCCATGATTTTGGACCCTGTTTTCATGCGAAAGGGCTAAAAGAAATGTTTCACGTTTGTTACACTCAAACAGTGTCTCCTGTCATATGCTGATCTGGTCGCAATGTGGATTTGGCCTAAAACATGATTTTGGACAATAGTCATGGAACTCAGCTTAAAACGTACTTGCAGACTTGAAAACCCTTGCCTATTGTAGAGCGCACCTCCTACTTCCACTGCTGAACGAAAACCCATGATTTTGGACCCTGTTTTCATGCGAAAGGGCTAAAAGAAATGTTTCACGTTTGTTACACTCAAACAGTGTCTCCTCTCATATGCTGAACTGGTCGCATTGTGGATTTTGGTTAAAACATGATTTTGGACAATGTTCATGGAACTCAGCTTAAAACGTACTTGCAGACTTGAAAACCCTTGCCTATTGTAGAGCGCGCCTCCTACTTCCACTGCTGAACGAAAACCCATGATTTTGGACCCTGTTTTCATGCGAAAAGGCTAAAAGAAATGTTTCACGTTTGTTACACTCAAACAGTGTCTCCTCTCATATGCTGAACTGGTCGCATTGTGGATTTTGGTTAAAACATGATTTTGGACAATGTTCATGGAACAAAGCTTAAAACGTACTTGCAGACTTGAAAACCCTTGCCTATTGTAGAGCGCACCTCCTACTTCCACTGCTGAATGAAAACCCATTATTTTGGACCCTGTTTTCATGCAAAAAGGCTAAAAGAAATGTTTCACGTTTGTTACACTCAAACAGTGTCTCCTCTCATATGCTGAACTGGTCGCATTGTGGATTTTGGTTAAAACATGATTTTGGACAATGTTCATGGAACAAAGCTTAAAACGTACTTGCAGACTTGAAAACCCTTGCCTATTGTAGAGCGCACCTCCTACTTCCACTGCTGAATGAAAACCCATTATTTTGGACCCTGTTTTCATGCAAAAAGGCTAAAAGAAATGTTTCACGTTTGTTACACTCAAACAGTGTTTCCTCTCATATGCTGAACTGGTCGCATTGTGGATTTTGGATAAAACATGATTTTGGACAATGTTCATGGAACTCAGCTTAAAACGTACTTGCAGACTTGAAAACCCTTGCCTATTGTAGAGCGCGCCTCCTACTTCCACTGCTGAACGAAAACCCATGATTTTGGACCCTGTTTTCATGCGAAAAGGCTAAAAGAATTGTTTCACGTTTGTTACACTCAAACAGTGTCTCCTGTCATATGCTGATCTGGTCGCAATGTGGATTTGGCCTAAAACATGATTTTGGACAATGTTCATGGAACTCAGCTTAAAACGTACTTGCAGACTTGAAAACCCTTGCCTATTGTAGAGCGCGCCTCCTACTTCCACTGCTGAACGAAAACCCATGATTTTGGACCCTGTTTTCATGCGAAAAGGCTAAAAGAAATGTTTCACGTTTGTTACACTCAAACAGTGTCTCCTCTCATATGCTGAACTGGTCGCATTGTGGATTTTGGTTAAAACATGATTTTGGACAATGTTCATGGAACTCAGCTGAAAACGTACTTGCAGACTTGAAAACCCTTGCCTATTGTAGAGCGCGCCTCCTACTTCCAGTGCTGAACGAAAACCCATGATTTTGGACCCTGTTTTCATGCGAAAAGGCTAAAAGAAATGTTTCACGTTTGTTACACTCAAACAGTGTCTCCTCTCATATGCTGAACTGGTCGCATTGTGGATTTTGGTTAAAACATGATTTTGGACAATGTTCATGGAACTCAGCTGAAAACGTACTTGCAGACTTGAAAACCCTTGCCTATTGTAGAGCGCGCCTCCTACTTCCAGTGCTGAACGAAAACCCATGATTTTGGACCCTGTTTTCATGCGAAAAGGCTAAAAGAAATGTTTCACGTTTGTTACACTCAAACAGTGTCTCCTCTCATATGCTGAACTGGTCGCATTGTGGATTTTGGTTAAAACATGATTTTGGACAATGTTCATGGAACTCAGCTGAAAACGTACTTGCAGACTTGAAAACCCTTGCCTATTGTAGAGCGCGCCTCCTACTTCCAGTGCTGAACGAAAACCCATGATTTTGGACCCTGTTTTCATGCGAAAAGGCTAAAAGAAATGTTTCACGTTTGTTACACTCAAACAGTGTCTCCTGTCATATGCTGATCTGGTCGCAATGTGGATTTGGCCTAAAACATGATTTTGGACAATAGTCATGGAACTCAGCTTAAAACGTACTTGCAGACTTGAAAACCCTTGCCTATTGTAGAGCGCACCTCCTACTTCCACTGCTGAACGAAAACCCATGATTTTGGACCCTGTTTTCATGCGAAAGGGCTAAAAGAAATGTTTCACGTTTGTTACACTCAAACAGTGTCTCCTCTCATATGCTGAACTGGTCGCATTGTGGATTTTGGTTAAAACATGATTTTGGACAATGTTCATGGAACTCAGCTTAAAACGTACTTGCAGACTTGAAAACCCTTGCCTATTGTAGAGCGCGCCTCCTACTTCCACTGCTGAACGAAAACCCATGATTTTGGACCCTGTTTTCATGCGAAAAGGCTAAAAGAAATGTTTCACGTTTGTTACACTCAAACAGTGTCTCCTCTCATATGCTGAACTGGTCGCATTGTGGATTTTGGTTAAAACATGATTTTGGACAATGTTCATGGAACAAAGCTTAAAACGTACTTGCAGACTTGAAAACCCTTGCCTATTGTAGAGCGCACCTCCTACTTCCACTGCTGAATGAAAACCCATTATTTTGGACCCTGTTTTCATGCAAAAAGGCTAAAAGAAATGTTTCACGTTTGTTACACTCAAACAGTGTCTCCTCTCATATGCTGAACTGGTCGCATTGTGGATTTTGGTTAAAACATGATTTTGGACAATGTTCATGGAACAAAGCTTAAAACGTACTTGCAGACTTGAAAACCCTTGCCTATTGTAGAGCGCACCTCCTACTTCCACTGCTGAATGAAAACCCATTATTTTGGACCCTGTTTTCATGCAAAAAGGCTAAAAGAAATGTTTCACGTTTGTTACACTCAAACAGTGTTTCCTCTCATATGCTGAACTGGTCGCATTGTGGATTTTGGATAAAACATGATTTTGGACAATGTTCATGGAACTCAGCTTAAAACGTACTTGCAGACTTGAAAACCCTTGCCTATTGTAGAGCGCGCCTCCTACTTCCACTGCTGAACGAAAACCCATGATTTTGGACCCTGTTTTCATGCGAAAAGGCTAAAAGAAATGTTTCACGTTTGTTACACTCAAACAGTGTCTCCTCTCATATGCTGAACTGGTCGCATTGTGGATTTTGGTTAAAACATGATTTTGGACAATGTTCATGGAACTCAGCTGAAAACGTACTTGCAGACTTGAAAACCCTTGCCTATTGTAGAGCGCGCCTCCTACTTCCAGTGCTGAACGAAAACCCATGATTTTGGACCCTGTTTTCATGCGAAAAGAATAAAAGAAATGTTTCACGTTTGTTACACTCAAACAGTGTCTCCTCTCATATGCTGAACTGGTCGCATTGTGGATTTTGGTTAAAACATGATTTTGGACAATGTTCATGGAACTCAGCTGAAAACGTACTTGCAGACTTGAAAACCCTTGCCTATTGTAGAGCGCGCCTCCTACTTCCACTGCTGAACGAAAACCCATGATTTTGGACCCTGTTTTCATGCGAAAAGGCTAAAAGAAATGTTTCACGTTTGTTACACTCAAACAGTGTCTCCTCTCATATGCTGAACTGGTCGCATTGTGGATTTTGGTTAAAACATGATTTTGGACAATGTTCATGGAACTCAGCTGAAAACGTACTTGCAGACTTGAAAACCCTTGCCTATTGTAGAGCGCGCCTCCTACTTCCAGTGCTGAACGAAAACCCATGATTTTGGACCCTGTTTTCATGCGAAAAGGCTAAAAGAAATGTTTCACGTTTGTTACACTCAAACAGTGTCTCCTCTCATATGCTGAACTGGTCGCATTGTGGATTTTGGTTAAAACATGATTTTGGACAATGTTCATGGAACTCAGCTGAAAACGTACTTGCAGACTTGAAAACCCTTGCCTATTGTAGAGCGCGCCTCCTACTTCCAGTGCTGAACGAAAACCCATGATTTTGGACCCTGTTTTCATGCGAAAAGGCTAAAAGAAATGTTTCACGTTTGTTACACTCAAACAGTGTCTCCTCTCATATGCTGAACTGGTCGCATTGTGGATTTTGGTTAAAACATGATTTTGGACAATGTTCATGGAACTCAGCTGAAAACGTACTTGCAGACTTGAAAACCCTTGCCTATTGTAGAGCGCGCCTCCTACTTCCAGTGCTGAACGAAAACCCATGATTTTGGACCCTGTTTTCATGCGAAAAGGCTAAAAGAAATGTTTCACGTTTGTTACACTCAAACAGTGTCTCCTGTCATATGCTGATCTGGTCGCAATGTGGATTTGGCCTAAAACATGATTTTGGACAATAGTCATGGAACTCAGCTTAAAACGTACTTGCAGACTTGAAAACCCTTGCCTATTGTAGAGCGCACCTCCTACTTCCACTGCTGAACGAAAACCCATGATTTTGGACCCTGTTTTCATGCGAAAAGGCTAAAAGAAATGTTTCACGTTTGTTACACTCAAACAGTGTCTCCTCTCATATGCTGAACTGGTCGCATTGTGGATTTTGGTTAAAACATGATTTTGGACAATGTTCATGGAACTCAGCTGAAAACGTACTTGCAGACTTGAAAACCCTTGCCTATTGTAGAGCGCGCCTCCTACTTCCAGTGCTGAACGAAAACCCATGATTTTGGACCCTGTTTTCATGCGAAAAGGCTAAAAGAAATGTTTCACGTTTGTTACACTCAAACAGTGTCTCCTCTCATATGCTGAACTGGTCGCATTGTGGATTTTGGTTAAAACATGATTTTGGACAATGTTCATGGAACTCAGCTGAAAACGTACTTGCAGACTTGAAAACCCTTGCCTATTGTAGAGCGCGCCTCCTACTTCCAGTGCTGAACGAAAACCCATGATTTTGGACCCTGTTTTCATGCGAAAAGGCTAAAAGAAATGTTTCACGTTTGTTACACTCAAACAGTGTCTCCTCTCATATGCTGAACTGGTCGCATTGTGGATTTTGGTTAAAACATGATTTTGGACAATGTTCATGGAACTCAGCTGAAAACGTACTTGCAGACTTGAAAACCCTTGCCTATTGTAGAGCGCGCCTCCTACTTCCAGTGCTGAACGAAAACCCATGATTTTGGACCCTGTTTTCATGCGAAAAGGCTAAAAGAAATGTTTCACGTTTGTTACACTCAAACAGTGTCTCCTCTCATATGCTGAACTGGTCGCATTGTGGATTTTGGTTAAAACATGATTTTGGACAATGTTCATGGAACTCAGCTGAAAACGTACTTGCAGACTTGAAAACCCTTGCCTATTGTAGAGCGCGCCTCCTACTTCCAGTGCTGAACGAAAACCCATGATTTTGGACCCTGTTTTCATGCGAAAAGGCTAAAAGAAATGTTTCACGTTTGTTACACTCAAACAGTGTCTCCTGTCATATGCTGATCTGGTCGCAATGTGGATTTGGCCTAAAACATGATTTTGGACAATGTTCATGGAACTCAGCTGAAAACGTACTTGCAGACTTGAAAACCCTTGCCTATTGTAGAGCGCGCCTCCTACTTCCAGTGCTGAACGAAAACCCATGATTTTGGACCCTGTTTTCATGCGAAAAGGCTAAAAGAAATGTTTCACGTTTGTTACACTCAAACAGTGTCTCCTGTCATATGCTGATCTGGTCGCAATGTGGATTTGGCCTAAAACATGATTTTGGACAATAGTCATGGAACTCAGCTTAAAACGTACTTGCAGACTTGAAAACCCTTGCCTATTGTAGAGCGCACCTCCTACTTCCACTGCTGAACGAAAACCCATGATTTTGGACCCTGTTTTCATGCGAAAGGGCTAAAAGAAATGTTTCACGTTTGTTACACTCAAACAGTGTCTCCTCTCATATGCTGAACTGGTCGCATTGTGGATTTTGGTTAAAACATGATTTTGGACAATGTTCATGGAACTCAGCTTAAAACGTACTTGCAGACTTGAAAACCCTTGCCTATTGTAGAGCGCGCCTCCTACTTCCAGTGCTGAACGAAAACCCATGATTTTGGACCCTGTTTTCATGCGAAAAGGCTAAAAGAAATGTTTCACGTTTGTTACACTCAAACAGTGTCTCCTCTCATATGCTGAACTGGTCGCATTGTGGATTTTGGTTAAAACATGATTTTGGACAATGTTCATGGAACTCAGCTGAAAACGTACTTGCAGACTTGAAAACCCTTGCCTATTGTAGAGCGCGCCTCCTACTTCCAGTGCTGAACGAAAACCCATGATTTTGGACCCTGTTTTCATGCGAAAAGGCTAAAAGAAATGTTTCACGTTTGTTACACTCAAACAGTGTCTCCTCTCATATGCTGAACTGGTCGCATTGTGGATTTTGGTTAAAACATGATTTTGGACAATGTTCATGGAACTCAGCTGAAAACGTACTTGCAGACTTGAAAACCCTTGCCTATTGTAGAGCGCGCCTCCTACTTCCAGTGCTGAACGAAAACCCATGATTTTGGACCCTGTTTTCATGCGAAAAGGCTAAAAGAAATGTTTCACGTTTGTTACACTCAAACAGTGTCTCCTGTCATATGCTGATCTGGTCGCAATGTGGATTTGGCCTAAAACATGATTTTGG
>NW_028163856.1:15000-35000 GCF_964263955.1 Coregonus lavaretus | reverse complement strand
TAATTCTCTTACCATTTGTCAACATGGCAAAGACAAGAGAACACACCATTCAAGCAAGGCAGATTTGTGTCGACCTTCATAAGTCAGGCAATGGCTACAAGAAAATAGCCACTCGCCTTAAACTTGCCCGTATCTACAGTCAGAGGAATCATTAAGAAGTTTAAAACAACTGGAACAGTGACAAACAAGGCTGGAAGAGGTCCCAAGTTTATCTTGCCACAACGCACAGTGAGGAGGATGGTAAGAGAAGTAAGAAAAAGTCCTAAGCTCACTGTCACAGAATTTGCATCAAAGAGTGGCATCTTGGGTTCACAAAGTCTCCAAAAACAACCATCAGACGCTCTCTACATGCCAACAAGCTGTTTGGGAGGCATGCAAGGAAAAAAGCCTTTTCTCACTAACACTCACAAACGTAAACGTCTGGAGTTTGCTAAGCGGCACTGGGACTTCAACTGGGATCGTGTGCTTTGGTCAGATGAGACAAAGATTGAGCTTTTTGGCAACAAACACTCTAAGTGGGTCTGGCGTAAAACAAAAGATGAGTATGCCGAAAAGCACCTCATGCCACCGTGAAGTATGGTGGAGGATCTGTGATGCTGTGGGCCTGTTTTCTCTTCCAAAGGCCCTGGGAACCTTGTTAGGGTGCATGGCATTATGAACGCTTTGAACTACCAGGACATTTTAAATAACAACCTGATGGCCTCTGCCAGAAAGCTGAAGATGGGTCGTCATTGGTCTTTCAGCAGGATAATGATCCAAAACATGTGGCAAAATCTACACAAAAATGGTTCAGCAGTCACAAACTCAAGGTCCTCCCATGGCCATCTCAGTCCCCCAGACCTCAACCCAATCGAAAACCTTGTGGGGCGAGCTAAAGAGGAGAGTGCATAAGAGAGGACCCAGGACACTGGATGATCTAGAAAGATTGTGCAAAGAAGAATGGTCAAAGATCCCTCTCTCTGTGTTCTCCAATCTTGTGAAATGTTATAGAGGAGATTAAGTGCTGTCTTGTTGGCAAAAGGGGGTTGTACAAAGTATTAACATCAGGGTGCCAATAATTGTGGGACACATGATTTAAAAAAATAATAAATCTAATGTGTAATTTTTTTTTTTTTTACCAAAGTAATGTACTTAAATAAAAGTTGGATTTTTTCTCTTTTTTTGCATTTGGGTTCTATGTTGTTTTAAAAAAAAGGAGAATTTTTGGAAGTCCTCGATCACATCTTAATCAGGGTGCCAATAATTGTGGAGGGCACTGTATATATATATACACACACACACACACACACACACACAGGACACATACACACACACACTCAACACTCCGGACTCCGACATGTGATGGGATGTATAGACATTATAGACAGTATGTGGATAGAATAATGTAGTATATCTGAAGAATACATAGGATAGAATAGTGTACAGTTGAAGTCTGAAGTTTACATACACCTTAGCCAAATACATTTAAACTCAGTTTTTCACAATTCCTGACATTTAATCCTAGTAATAATTCCCTGTTTAAGGTCAGTTAGGATCACCACTTTATTTAAGAATGTGAAATGTCAGAATAATAGTAGGGAGAATGATTTATTTCAGCTTTTATTTCTTTCATCACATTCCCAGTGGGTCAGAAGTTTATATTACACTCAATTAGTTTTTGGTAGCATTGCTTAAATTGTTTAACTTGGGTCAAACGTTTCAGGTAGCCTTCCACAAGCTTCCCACAATAAGTTGGTGTGAATTTTGGCCCATTCCTCCCGACCAGAGCTGGTGAAACTGAGTCAGGTTTGTAGGCCTCCTTGCTCGCACACGCTTTTTCAGTTCTGCCCAAATTTTTCGATAGGATTGAGGTCAGGTCCTTATGCCATTTGGCCACAACTTTGGAAGTATGCTTGGGGTCATTGTCCATTTGGAAGACGCATTTGCGGACCAAGCTTTAACTTCCTGACTGATGTCTTGAGATGTTGCTTCAATACATCCACATAATTTTCCTTCCTCATGATGCCATCTATTTTGTGAAGTGCACCAGTCCCCTCCTGCAGCAAAGCACCCCCACAGCATGATGCTGCCACCCCCGTGCTTCACGGTTGGGATGGTGTTCTTCGGCTTGCAAGCACCCCCTTTTTTCTCCAAACATAACGATGGTCATTATGGCCAAACAGTTCTATTTTTGTTTCATCAGACCAGAGGACATTTCTCCAAAAAGTACGATCTTTGTCCCATGTGCAGTTGCAAACCGTTCGTCTGGCTTTTTTTATGGCAGTTTTGGAGCAGTGGCTGCTTCCTTGCTGAGCGGCCTTTCAGGTTATGTCAATATAGGACTCGTTTTACTGTGGATATAGATACTTTTGTACCTGTTTCCTCCAGCATCTTCACAAGGTCCTTTGCTGTTGTTCTGGGATTGATTTGCATTTTCGCACCAAGTACGTTAATCTCTAGGAGACAGAACGCGTCTCCTTCCTTAGTGGTATGACGGCTGCGTGGTCACATGGTGTTTATAGTTGTATACTATTGTTTGTACAGATGAACATGGTACCTTCAGGCGTTTGAAATTGCTCCCAAGGATGAACCAGACTTGTGGTGGTCTACAATAGTTTTTTCTGAGGTCTTGCTGATTTCTTTGATTTTCCCATGATGTCAAGCAAAGAGGCACTGAATTTGAAGGTAGGCCTGGAAATACATCCACAGGTACACCTCCAATTGACTCAAATTATGTCAATTAGCCTATCAGAAGCTTCTAAACCATGACATCATTTCCTGGAATTTCCAAGCTGTTTAAAGGCACAGTCAACTTAGTGTATGTAAACTTCTGACCCATTGGAATTGTGATACAGTGAATTATAAGTGAAATAATCTGTCTGTAAACAATTGTTGGAAGAATTAATTGTGTCATGCACAAAGTAAATGTCCTAACCGACTTGCCAAAACTATAGTTTGTTAACAAGACATTTGTGGAGTGGTTGAAAAAATGAGTTTAAATGACTCCAACCTAAGTGTATGTAAACTTCCAACTTCAACTGTATTTACAGCAATAGTTAAATAGGATAATTCTTGACTAGAATACAGTATGTACATATGAAGTGGGTAAATCAGTATGTAAACATTATTAAAGTGACCAGTGTTCCATTATTAAAGTGACCAGTGATTCCTGTACATAGCTGGAAGCTCTAAGGTGCAGGGATGAGTAACTGGATGGTAGCCAGCTAGTGACAGTGACTAAAGTTCAGGGCAGGGTACTGGGTGGAGGCCGGCTAGTGGTGACACAAAGGGTACCAGTACCGAGTCAATGTCCAGGGGTACAAGGTAGTTGAGGTAAAAGTGACTATGCAATCAGGAACTCCTCCCCTCCTCTCTCCCCTCCTCTCTCCTCTCCTCTCCTTTCCTCTCTCCTCTCCTCTCCTCTCCTCTCCTCTCCTCTCCTCTCCTCTCCTCTCCTCTCCTCTCCTCTCCCCTCCTCTCCTCTCCTCTCCTCTCCTCTCCTCTCCTGACAACCCTGCACTCCTCCACCTTTCTCCTCTAATCTCCTCTCCTCTCCTCTCCTCTCCCCTCCTCTCCTCTCCTGACAACCCTGCACTCCTCCACCTTTCTCCTCTCCTCTCCTCCACCTTTCCTCTCCTCCACCTTTCCTCTCCTCTCCTCTCCTCTCCTCTCCTCTCGTCCTCGTCCTCTCCTCTCCTCTCCTCTCCTCTCCTCTCCTCTCCTCTCCTCTCCTCTCCTCTCCTCTCCTCTCCTGACAATCCTGCACTCCTCCACCTTTCCCTCCTCTCCTCATCCCTTAAATCTTCTCCGACATCTAGCCTTCTGCGACCTCTCGGTGAAACTACATCTAGCCTTCTGTGCCCTCTCGGTGAAACTACAGCCGACTGTGCCCTCACGGTGAAACGACATCTAGCCTTCTGCGACCTCTCTGTGAAACATCAGCTAACCTCTAGCTGACAAGTTTTGAGGGAGTGTTCAATTGGGATGCTGACTGCAGGAATGTTCAACAGAGCTGTTGCCAGATAATTTTATGTTAATTTCTCGACCATAAGCCGCCTCCAACGTCGTTTTACAGAATTTGGCAGTGCATCCAACCAGCCTCACAACCGCAGACCACGTGTAACCATACCAGCCTAGGATCTCCACATCCGGCATCTTCACCTGCGGGATTCCTGAGGAGGGGGAGTGGGGGTGCTGAGGAGTATTTCTGTCTGTAATAAAACTCATTCTGATTGGCTGGGCCTGACTCCTCAGTGGGTGGGCCTCTGCCCCGTCCCATAGATTAGGGCCTAATGAATTTATTTCAATTGAATGATTTCCTTCTATGAACTGTAACTCAGTAAAATCTTTGAAATTGTTGCATTGTTGCATTTATATTTTTTGTTCAGTGTATATTAAAGGGAACTTCATTTAATTGAATATTGGTGCACAATTCCTACTTAAAAATATCAAAAGGGACGCATGCAAAAGTCACTCTATTCGTGGAATGACCCAATGCACTGGGATGTACCACACAGCTGTTGATCTCATTATCATTTCTGGGAATCAAAAAGAACTGACAGCCAAACACAGTTTTTCTGTGAGCAGTGAGGGCTTTAATAACCTGGTCTGGTCTCATCCATACTGTGTGTCAGACTGCATCACAAATGGCACCCTATTCCCTATATAGCGCACTACTGTTGACCAACGGCCGGTCCAAAAGTAGTGCACTTCAAAGGGATTTGGCTTCATATGGGATGCAGCCCTAAACTCACATGAATGAACCGGATGAACTTTAGAGAGCTCAGAGAATATTCCATGTTCTTACATGAACTTAAAGGCGCAGTAACATGCGAAGCGTTCGATGCAACATCATACTGTAACATTTAAATTTACATTTACGTCATTTAGCAGACACTCTTATCCAGAGCGACTTACAAATTGGTGCATTCACCTTATGATAGCCAGTGGGATAACCACTTTACAATATTTTAGATTTTTTTTCTTTGGAGTGGGGTAAGGGGGGGTAGAAGGATTACTTTATCCTATCCCAGGGTGGGGTTTCAAGTGTCTCCGGAATGTGGTGAGTGACTCCGCTGTCCTGGCGTCGTGAGGGAGCTTGTTCCACCATTGGGGTGCCAGAGCAGCGAACAGTTTTGACTGGGCAGAGCGGGAACTGTGCTTCCGCAGAGGTAGGGGGGCCAGCAGGCCAGAGGTGAATGAACGCAATGCCCTCGTTTGGGTGTAGGGACTGATCAGAGCCTGAAGGTACGGAGGTGCCGTTCCCCTCACAGCTCCGTAGGCAAGCACCATGGTCTTGTAGCAGATGCGAGCTTCAACTGGAAGCCAGTGGAGTGTGCGGAGGGAGCGGGGTGACGTGAGAGAACTTGGGAAGGTTGAACACCAGACGGGCTGCGGCATTCTGGATGAGTTGTAGGGGTTTAATGGCACAGGCAGGGAGCCCAGCCAACAGCGAGTTGCAGTAATCCAGACGGGAGATGACAAGTGCCTGGATTAGGACCTGTGCCGCTTCCTGTGTAAGGCATGGTCGTACTCTCCGAATGTTGTAGAGAATGAACCTACAGGATCGGGTCACCGCCTTGATGTTAGCGGAGAACGACAGGGATGCAATGTGCCTTAGTAACTAACTGTACAAGCCAAGTCATTCAGTCTAAAGTCTGTCTATAAAACACACTTCCTTTTCAGACTTCCTTAAAGTGTCTCTTTTCCTCCACCTGTCCTCAGTGTTAGAGAAACACCTAGAGCGGCTCAGCCCGTCCTCAGTGTTAGAGAAACACCTAGAGGGGCTCAGCCCGTCCTCAGTGTTAGAGAAACACCTAGAGGGCTCAGCCCGTCCTCAGAGTTAGAGAAACACCTAGAGGGGCTCAGCCCGTCCTCAGTGTTAGATGTGTTAGAGAAACACCTAGAGGGGCTCAGCCCGTCCTCATGTTAGATGTGTTAGAGAAACACCTAGAGGGGCTCAGCCCGGGAGCATAGTGCACTTAAAATCACAATAGATAGATACAGTTGAAGTCAGAAGTTTACATAATATATTTTTTTAATTAATATGCCATTAAGCAGACGCTTTTATCCAAAAGTGACTTACAGTCATGTGTGCATAAATTTTTACGTATGGGTGGTCCCTGGGATCGAACCCACTACCCTGGCGTTACAAGCGCCATGCTCTACCAATTGAGCTACAGAGGAATTGGGTTGGGGTCATTAAAACTATTTTTTCAACCACTCCACTATAGTTTTGGCAAGTCGGTTAGGATCAGTCAGCATCCCAATTGCAACGCTCCCTCAAAATTTGTCAGCTAGAGGTTATCTGAAGTTTCACAGAGAGGTCGCAGAAGGCTAGATGTCGTTTCACCGTGAGGTCGCAGAAGGTCGGCTGTAGTTTCACCGAGAAGTCACAGAAGGCTAGATGTCGTTTCACCGAGAGGTCACAGAAGGCTAGATGTCGGAGAATATTTAAGGGATGAGGAGAGGAGGGGAAAGGTGGAGGAGTGCAGGATTGTCAGGAGAGGAGGAGGAGAGGAGAGGAGAGGAGAGGAGAGGAGAGGAGAGGAGAGGAGAGGAGAGGAGAGGAGAGGAGAGGAGAGGAGAGGAGAGGAGAGGAGAGGGAGAGGAGAGGAGAGGAGAGGAGAGGAGAGGAGAGGTGGAGGAGTGCAGGGTTGTCAGGAGAGGGAGGAGGGAGAGGAGAGGAGAGGAGAGGAGAGGAGAGGAGAGGAGAGGAGAGGAGAGGAGAGGAGAGGAGAGGAGAGGAGAGGAGAGGAGAGGAGAGGAGAGGAGAGGAGAGGAGAGGAGAGGAGAGGAGGGAGAGGAGAGGAGAGGAGAGGAGAGGAGAGGAGAGGAGAGGAGAGGTGGATGAGAGGAGAGGAGGAGGAGAGGAGAGGAGGAGGAGAGGAGAGGAGAGGAGAGGAGAGGAGAGGAGAGGAGAGGAGAGGAGAGGAGAGGAGAGGAGAGGAGAGAGGAGGGGAAAGGTGGAGGAGTGCAGGGTTGTCAGGTCTGGAGAGAGAGAGGGGAGAGGGAAGGGGAGGAGTTCCTGATTGCATAGTCACTTTTACCTCAACTACCTCGTACCCCTGGACATTGACCTCGGTACTGGTACCCTTTGTGTCACCACTAGCCGGCCTCCACCCAGTACCCTGCCCTGAACTTTAGTCACTGTCACTAGCTGGCTCCCACCCAGTTACTCATCCCTGCACCTTAGAGCTTCCAGCTATGTACATAGACATGGAATCACTGGTCACTTTAATAATGGAACACTGGTCACTTTAATAATGTTTACATACTGATTTACCCACTTCATATGTATATATACTGTATTCTAGTCATGGTTACAAGTTGAAGTTGGAAGTTTAAGTACACTTAGGTTGGAGTCATTTAAACTCATTTTTCAACCACTCCACAAATTTCTTGTTAACAAACTATAGTTTTGGCAAGTCGTTTAGGACATCTACTTTGTGCATGACACAAGTAATTCTTCCAACAATTGTTTACAGACAGATTATTCCACTTATAATTCCCTGTATCACAAGTCCAGTGGGTCAGAAGTTTACATACACTAAGTTGACTGTGCCTTTAAACAGCTTGGAAAATTCCAGGAAATGATGTCATGGCTTTAGAAGCTTCTGATAGGCTAATTGACATCATTTGAGTCAATTGGAGGTGTACCAGTGGATGTATTTCAAGGCCTACCTTCAAACTCAGTGCCTCTTTGCTTGACATCATGGGAAAATCAAGAGAAATCTGCCAAGACCTCAGAAATAAATTTGTAGACCACCAAAAGTCTGGTTCATCCTTGGGAGCAATTTCCAAATGCCTGAAGGTACCACATTCATCTGTACAAACAATAGTATGCAAGTATAAACACCATGTGACCACGCAGCCGTCATACCGCTCAGGAAGGAGACATGTTTTGTCTCCTAGAGATGAACGTACTTTGGTGCGAAAAGTGCAAATCAATCCCAGAACAACAGCAAAGGACCTTGTGAAGATGCTGGAGGAAACAGGTACAAAAGTATCTATATCTGTCACGATCGTTCATGAACGGGACGGATCAAGGCGCAGCGTGATATGCCAACATGTTTATTAAACGAATAAACAAAACAATAAACTAACGATACGTGACGTCCTAAAGTAAACACAACAAACCTCACACGGAACAAGATCCCACAACCCACTAGTGCCAATAGGCTGCCTAAGTATGGTCCCCAATCAGAGACAACGAGCGACAGCGAGCGACAGCTGCCTCTGATTGGGAACCACACCGGCCAACATAGATCTAGACATACTAGATCTCAACATAGAAAATACAACATAGAAAAACACAACAAGGAAAATACACACCCTGACTCAACATATAAGCGTCCTCTGAGTCAGGGCGTGACAGTACCCCCCCCCAAAGGTGCGGACTCCGACCGCACAACATAAACATAACAGGGTAGGGGCCGGGTGGGCATTCCGCCTCGGAGGCGGATCCGGCTCAGGGCGTGACGACCTCTCACTCTCCGCCTCCCTGTTACTCCCCTGGTCTGGTCTAGACCTCGGCGCGTTGCTTCCCCTCTCCTTCCTCCCACTATACTCCAAGCCCTGTCTGGACCCTGGTGTGGGAGACCCCGAACCTGGAGAGGGGCTGATGTCTGGGTCTGGACTGGAGCCGCTTACCGGAGCTGGACCGGACACCGTGGAACAGGCACGGGCCGTGCCGGACTGGACACACGCAACACTGGCTTGGTGCGAGGAGCAGGAACAGGCCGGAACGGGCTGGCGACGCGCACAACTGTCTTGGTGCGAGGGGCAGGAACAGGCCGGGCCGGGCTGGCGACGCGCACCACTGGCTTGGTGCGAGAGACAGGAACAGGCCGGACCGGGCTGGCGAAGCGCATCACTGGCTTGGTGCAAGGGACAGGAACAGGCCGGGCCGGGCTGGCGACACGCACCACTGGCTTGGTGCGAGGGACAGGAACAGGCCGGACCGGGCTGGCGACGCGCACCACTGTCTTGGTGCGAGGGGCAGGAACAGGCCGGGCCGGGCTGGCGACGCGCACCACTGGCTTGGTGCGAGGGGCAGGAACGGGCCGGGCCGTACTGGGAACACGCACCACTGGCTTAGTGCGGGGAGCAGGAACGGGCCGGACCGGACTGGCGACACGCACCACTTGCTTGGTGCGAGGAGCGGGAACAGGCCGGGCCGGGCTGGCGACGCGCACCACTGGCTTGGTGCGAGGGGCAGGAACGGGCCGGGCCGTACTGGGAACACGCACCACTGGCTTAGTGCGGGGAGCAGGAACGGGCCGGACCGGAGACACGCACGACTTGCTTGGTGCGAGGAGCGGGACTGGGTTCCTTTATTAACCCCCGCTCCTTCTGCTGCCTAACCAGCTCCTCTCGCCGTGCCTCTACACCTTCCTTCTGCTCCCTCTGAACCAATGGCCCCCGTAATCTGGTGGCCTCCTCTCCTAACCAGCAGATCCGCCCTATCACGGCCTCCTGCTGCCTCGTCGTCCACACCGTGTGCCCCCCACATTTTTTGGGGGGGGATTGCCTCTCCACCCTGATCAGGGCCTCTCTCTTTCTTGCCAGATCCTCTCTCATCTCCTGCCAAGTCCATCCTCTCTGCTCCTCCTGGGCCCACTGCTTGGTCCAGGTCAGGTGGGATCTTCTGTCACGATCGTTCAGGAAAGGGACAGACCAAGGCGCAGCGTGATATGCCAACATGTTTATTAAACGAATAAACACAACAACAAAACAATAAACTAACGATACGTGACGTCCTAAAGTAAACACAACAAACCTCACACGGAACAAGATCCCACAACCCACTAGTGCCAATAGGCTGCCTAAGTATGGTCACCAATCAGAGACAACGAGCGACAGCTGCCTCTGATTGGGAATCACACCGGCCAACATAGATCTAGACATACTAGATCTCAACATAGAAAATACACCATAGAAAAACAAGGAAAATACACACCCTGACTCAACATATAAGCGTCCTCTGAGTCAGGGCGTGACAATATCCACAGTAAAACAAGTCCTATATCGACATAACCTGAAAGGCCGCTCAGCAAGGAAGAAGCCACTGCTCCAAAACCGCCATAAAAAAGCCAGACTATGGTTTGCAACTGCACATGGGGACAAAGATCGTACTTTTTGGAAAATGTCCTCTGGTCTGATGAAACAAAAATATAACTGTTTGGCCATAATGACCATCATTATGTTTGGAGAAAAAAGGGGGTGCTTGCAAGCCGAAGAACACCATCCAAACCGTGAAGCACGGGGGTGGCAGCATCATGCTGTGGGGGTGCTTTGCTGCAGGATGGACTGCTGCACTTCACAAAATACAGTGAGGGAAAAAAGTATTTGATCCCCTGCTGATTTTGTACGTTTGCCCACTGACAAAGACATGATCAGTCTATAATTTTAATGATAGGTTTATTTGAACAGTGAGAGACAGAATAACAACAAAAAAGTCCAGAAAACGCATGTAAAAAAAATTAGAAATTGATTTGCATTTTAATGAGGGAAATAAGTATTTGACCCCTCTGCAAAACATGACTTAGTACTTGGTGGCAAAACCCTTGTTGGCAATCACAGAGGTCAGACGTTTCTTGTAGTTGGCCACCAGGTTTGCACACATCTCAGGAGGGATTTTGTCCCACTCCTCTTTGCAGATCTTCTCCAAGTCATTAAGGTTTTGAGGCTGACGTTTGGTAACTCGAACCTTCAGCTCCCTCCACATATTTTCTATGGGATTAAGGTCTGGAGACTGGCTAGGCCACTCCAGGACCTTAATGTGCCTCTTCTTGAGCCACTCCTTTGTTGCCTTGACCGTGTGTTTTGGGTCATTGTCATGCTGGAATACCCATCTACGACCCATTTTCAATGCCCTGGCTAAGGGAAGGAGGTTCTCACCCAAGATTTGACGGTATATGGCCCCGTCCATCGTCCCTTTGATGCGGTGAAGTTGTCCTGTCCCCTTAGCAGAAAAACACCCCCAAAGCATAATGTTTCCACCTCCATCTTTGACGGTGGGGATGGTGTTCTTGGGGTCATAGGCAGCATTCCTTCTCCTCCAAACACGGCGAGTTGAGTTGATGCCAAAGAGCAAGATTTTGGTCTCATCTGACCACAACACTTTCACCCAGTTCTCCTCTGAATCATTCAGATGTTCATTGGCAAACTTCAGACGGGCCTGTATATGTGCTTTCTTGAGCAGGGGGACCTTGTGGGCGCTGCAGGATTTCAGTCCTTCACGGCGTAGTGTTTTACAAATTGTTTTCTTGGTGACTATTGTCCCAGCTGCCTTGAGATCATTGACAAGATCCTCCCGTGTAGTTCTGGGCTGATTCCTCACCGTTCTCATGATCATTGCAACTCCACGAGGTGAGATCTTGCATGGAGCCCCAGGCCGAGGGAGATTGACAGTTATTTTGTGTTTCTTCCATTTGCGAATAATCGCACCAACTGTTGTCACCTTCTCACCAAGCTGCTTGGCGATGGTCTTGTAGCCCATTCCAGCCTTGTGTAGGTCTACAATCTTGTCCCTGACATCCTTGGAGAGCTCTTTGGTCTTGGCCATGGTGGAGAGTTTGGAATCTGATTGATTGATTGCTTCTGTGGACAGGTGTCTTTTATAAAGGTAACAAGCTGAGATTAGGAGCACTCCCTTTAAGAGTGTGCTCCTAATCTCAGCTCGTTACTTGTATAAAAGACACCTGAGAGCCAGAAATCTTTCTGATTTAGAGGGGGTCAAATACTTATTTCCCTCATTAAAATGCAAATAAATGTATAACATTTTTGACATGCGTTTTTCTGGATGTTTTTGTTGTTATTCTGTCTCTCACTGTTCAAATAAACCTACCATTAAAATTATAGACTGATAATTTCTTTGTCAGTGGGCAAACGTACAAAATCAGCAGGGGATCAAATACTTTTTTCCCTCAATGTAGATGGCATCATGAGGAAGGAAAATTATGTGGATATATTGAAGCAACATCTCAAGACATCAGTCAGGAAGTTAAAGCTTGGTCGCAAATGGGTCTTCCAAATGGACAATGACCCCAAGCATACTTCAAAAGTTGTGGCAAAATGTCTTAAGGACAACAAAGTCAAGGTATTGGAGTGGCCATCACAAAGCCCTGACCTCAATCCTATAGAAAATGTGTGGGCAGAACTGAAAAAGCGTGTCCCAGCAAGGAGGCCTACAAACCTGACTCAGTTTCACCAGCTCTGTCAGGAGGAATGGGCCAAAATTCACCCAACTTATTGTGGGAAGCTTGTAAAAGGCTACCCAAAACGTTTGACCCAAGTTAAACAATTGAAAGGAAATGCTACCAAATACTAATTGAGTGTATGTAAACTTCTGACCCACTGGGAATGTGATGAAATAAAAAAAGGTGAAATAAATCATTCTCTCTACTGTTATTCTGACATTTCACATTCTTAAAATAAAGTGGTGATCCTAACTGACCTAAGACAGGGAATTTTTACTAGGATTAAATTTCAGGAATTGTGAAAAACTGAGTTTAAATGTATTTGGCTAAGGTGTATGTAAACTTCCGACATACAGACAGACAGACAGACAGACAGACAGACAGACAGACATGGACGTTTATCATACTGTACTTTGGCTGCTGGCTGGTTTCTCAGTAGTGAAAAGGGGGGAGAGGAGTGGGTAGATGAGGGGAGAAGGGAGAGAGAGGTGGGGGTTGAATTAGCACTCATATGCTATGTGACGCAACATGCAGGCACTCAGCCATGTGGATAAAACAGCTTTAAAAATGAAAGGTTCCCATCTGCAGCGGGCCCCACTCTGCTCCTCACCTCCCAGCCCTAACCCCGCTCGGCGCTCAGCGCTTGGCTTTAGACAGCTGGTTGAATGGCTGAACGAGCTAATGCGACATTACAAAGAGCAGTGCCCGCTCTCTCCTGTTCCCCTCTCTCTCCCCCCCCGCTCCCCTCTGTTTAGAAACAGGGCAGAGTGAAGAGTTCAAGTGGTCATTATAGATACTGAAATGTTTTGTGCGGCAAGGGTAAATATTTGAAAGTGCCTGAAGGTTGACACCATGCCACGTGTTGACATATTAATAACAGCAAACTGCTGCTCTGGATCCTTTTTGACTTCTCAATGTTTCATAGTGGAAGTGTGTGTGTGTGTGTGTGTGTGTGTGTGTGTGTGTGTGTGTGTGTGTGTGTGTGTGTGTGTGTGTGTGTGTGTGAAACAGGAGCACTGTCAGAGGGAGGGAGGGAGGGAGGGAGAGTGAGAGAACCAGAGCGGGCTGGGAGAGTCAGAAGTCACGATGTTTCAAATGCACCAGCCATGGAGCCATGGAGGGAGGACATGAAGGCAGGGTAAAGTGACTAGGCATCAGGATAGATCATAATAAGGTATTTGAGGTAGATATGTACATGAAGGCAGGGTAAAGTGACTAGGCATCAGGATAGATCATAATAAGGTATTTGAGGTAGATATGTACATGAAGGCAGGGTAAAGTGACTAGGCATCAGGATAGATCATAATAAGTTATTTGAGGTAGATATGTACATGAAGGCAGGGTAAAGTGACTAGGCATCAGGATAGATAATAATAAGGTATTTGAGGTATAATATAATAATAATATGCCATTTAGAAGACGCTTTTATCCAAAGCAACTTACAGTCGTGCGTGCATACATTTTTTGTGTATGGGTGGTCCCGGGGATCGAACCCACTACCTTGGCGTTACAAGCGCCGTGCTCTACCAGCTGAGCTACAGAGGACCACGTAGGTAGTGGGTTCGATCCCCGGGACCACCCATACACAAAAAATGTATGCACGCACGACTGTAAGTCGCTTTGGATAAAAGCGTCTGCTAAATGGTAGATATGTACATGAAGGCAGGGTAAAGTGACTAGGCATCAGGATAGATAATAATAAGGTATTTGAGGTAGATATGTACATGAAGATAGGGTAAAGTGACTAGGCATCAGGATATATAATAATAAGGTATTTGAGGTAGATATGTACATGAAGGCAGGGTAAAGTGACTAGGCATCAGGATATATAATAATAAGGTATTTGAGGTAGATATGTACATGAAGGCAGGGTAAAGTGACTAGGCGTCAGGATAGATAATAATAAGGTATTTGAGGTAGATATGTACATGAAGGCAGGGTAAAGTGACTAGGCATCAGGATAGATAATAATAAGGTATTTGAGGTAGATATGAAATCTTAAAATCACGATAGATAGATAGATAGATAGATAGATAGATAGATAGATAGATAGATAGATAGATAGATAGATAGATAGATAGATAGATAGATAGATAGATAGATAGATAGATAGATAGATAGATAGATAGATAGATAGATAGATAGATAGATAGATAGATAGATAGATAGATAGATAGACGGAAGTTTACATACACTTAGGTTGGAGTCATTAAAACTCGTTTTTCAACCACTCCACAAATTTCTTGTTAACAAACTATAGTTTTGGCAAGTCTGTTAGGACATCTACTTTGTGCATGACACAAGTAATTTTTCCAACAATTGTTTACAGACAGATTATTCCACTTATAATTCACTGTATCACAAGTCCAGTGGGTCAGAAGTTTACATACACTAAGTTGACTGTGCCTTTAAACAGCTTGGAAAATTCCAGGAAATGATGTCATGGTTTAGAAGATTCTGATAGGCTAATTGACATCATTTGAGTCAAATGGAAGTGTACCTGTGGATGTATTTCAAGGCCTACCTTCAAACTCAGTGCCTCCTTGCTTGACATCATGGGGAAATCAAAAGAAATCAGCCAAGACCTCCGAAAAATAATTGAAGACCTCCACAAGTCTGGTTCATCCTTGGGAGCAATTTCCAAACGCCTCAAGGTACCACGTTCATCTGTACAAACAATAGTATGCACGCATAAACACCATGGGACCACGCAGCCATCATACCGCTCAGGAAGGAGATGTGTTCTGTCTCCTAGAGATGAACGTACTTTGGTGCGAAAAGTGCAAATCAATTCCAGAACAACAGCAAAGGACCTTGTGAAGATGCTGGAGGAAACAGGTACAAAAGTATCTATATCCACAGTAAAACGAGTCCTATATCAACATAACCTGAAAGGCCGCTCAGCACGGAAGAAGCCACTGCTCCAAAACCGTCATAAAAAAGCCAGACTACGGTTTGCAACTGCACATGGGGACAAAGATCATACTTTTTGGAGAAATGTCCTCTGGTCTGATGAAACAAAAATAGAACTGTTTGGCCATAATGACCATCGTTATGTTTGGAGGAAAAGGGGGGCGGCTTGCAAGCCGAAGAACACCATCCCAACCGTGAAGCACGGGGGTGGCAGCATCATGCTGTGGGGGTGCTTTGCTGCAGGAGGGACTGGTGCACTTCACAAAATAGATGGCATCATGAGGAAGGAAAATTATGTTGATATATTGAAGCAACATCTCAAGACATCAGTCAGGAAGTTAAAGCTTGGTCGCAAATGGGTCTTCCAAATGGGCAATGACCCCAAGCATACTTCCAAACATACTTCCAAACAAAGTCAAGGTATTGGAGTGGCCATCACAAAGCCCTGACCTCAATCCTATAGAAAATGTGTGGGCAGAACTGAAAAAGCGTGTCCCAGCAAGGAGGCCTACAAACCTGACTCAGTTTCACCAGCTCTGTCAGGAGGAATGGGCCAAAATTCACCCAACTTATTGTGGGAAGCTTGTGGAAGGCTACCCGAAACGTTTGACCCAAGTTAAACAATTTAAAGGCAATGCTACTAAATACTAATTGAGTGTATGTAAACTTCTGACCCACTGGGAATGTGATGAAAGAAATAAAAGCTGAAATAAATCATTCTCTCTACTATTATTCTGACATTTCACATTCTTAAAATAAAGTGGTGATCCTAACAGACCTAAGACCGAAAATTTTTACTAGGATTAAATGTCATGAATTGTTAAAAAACTGAGTTTAAATGTATTTGGCTAAGGTGTATGTAAACCTCAGACTTCAACTGTACCTATCTATCTACCAACAGACTGTAGCTATCTGGATTTGCCTACTGTACTTTTACATGGTTTTGTCCACCAATGATCAAAGATAACAGATAACACTTTAAAACTGTCACTTCATTCATGAGATTTTAAATGGCAAAGTATTGTTTTGTATCTCTTTGCCCCGGCAGTCATAACAGACATGTGGTTAGTCAAATTAAAATGGGAGAACGCTTCCTCCCATATGGCCGGGTTTATCATTTCACACTGTGACCTTTAAAAACTGGTATGGTTTCATTCGACACATAGAGAGCCATGCATTTCAAAGGCCATGTACACATTCAGGTTGTACAACTGACAGAATGGTTGTTACAACTGATATTATTTGTATTTTATTTAATTTTGCTACTTTTACCCCTTTGTCTCCCCAGATTTCGTGATATCTTGCGCAGAATAACTCTGGTGTACACAAACAATGTGTTGTACATCAGTTGTAAAACCTGACAGCTACAGAAACCAGTAAGAAGGGCCATGTGTTTCAGAGAGACCAGAGAGGGCCATGTGTTTCAGAGAGACCAGAGAGGGCCATGTGTTATAGAGAGACCAGAGAGGGCCATGTGTTTCAGAGAGACCAGAGAGGGCCATGTGTTTCAGAGAGACCAGAGAGGGCCATGTGTTTCAGAGAGACCAGAGAGGGCCATGTGTTTCAGAGAGACCAGAGAGGGCCATGTGTTTCAGAGAGACCAGAGAGGGCCATGTGTTTCAGAGAGACCAGAGAGGGCCATGTGTTTCAGAGAGACCAGAGAGGGCCATGTGTTTCAGAAAGACCAGAGAGGGCCATGTGTTTCAGAGAGACCAGAGAGGGCCATGTGTTTCAGAGAGACCAGAGAGGGCCATGTGTTTCAGAGAGACCAGAGAGGGCCATGTGTTTCAGAGAGACCAGAGAGGGCCATGTGTTTCAGAGAGACCAGAGAGGGCCATGTGTTTCAGAGAGACCAGAGAGGGCCATGTGTTTTAGAGAGACCAGAGAGGGCCATGTGTTTTAGAGAGACCAGAGAGGGCCATGTGTTATAGAGAGACCAGAGAGGGCCATGTGTTTCAGAGAGACCAGAGAGGGCCATGTGTTTCAGAGAGACCAGAGAGGGCCATGTGTTTCAGAGAGACCAGAGAGGACCATGTGTTTCAGAGAGACCAGAGAGGGCCATGTGTTTCAGAGAGACCAGAGAGGGCCATGTGTTATAGAGAGACCAGAGAGGGCCATGTGTTTCAGAGAGACCAGAGAGGGCCATGTGTTTCAGAGAGACCAGAGAGGACCATGTGTTTCAGAGAGACCAGAGAGGGCCATGTGTTTCAGAGAGACCAGAGAGGGCCATGTGTTTCAGAGAGACCAGAGAGGGCCATGTGTTTCAGAGAGACCAGAGAGGGCCATGTGTTTCAGAGAGACCAGAGAGGGCCATGTGTTTCAGAGAGACCAGAGAGGGCCATGTGTTTCAGAGAGACCAGAGAGGGCCATGTGTTTCAGAAAGACCAGAGAGGGCCATGTGTTTCAGAGAGACCAGAGAGGGCCATGTGTTTCAGAGAGACCAGAGAGGGCCATGTGTTTCAGAGAGACCAGAGAGGGCCATGTGTTTCAGAGAGACCAGAGAGGGCCATGTGTTTCAGAGAGACCAGAGAGGGCCATGTGTTTTAGAGAGACCAGAGAGGGCCATGTGTTTCAGAGAGACCAGAGAGGGCCATGTGTTTCAGAGAGACCAGAGAGGGCCATGTGTTATAGAGAGACCAGAGAGGGCCATGTGTTTCAGAGAGACCAGAGAGGGCCATGTGTTTCAGAGAGACCAGAGAGGGCCATGTGTTTCAGAGAGACCAGAGAGGGCCATGTGTTTCAGAGAGACCAGAGAGGGCCATGTGTTTCAGAGAGACCAGAGAGGGCCATGTATTTCAGAGAGACCAGAGAGGGCCATGTGTTATAGAGAGACCAGAGAGGGCCATGTGTTATAGAGAGACCAGAGAGGGCCATGTGTTTCAGAGAGACCAGAGAGGGCCATGTGTTTCAGAGAGACCAGAGAGGGCCATGTGTTTCAGAGAGACCAGAGAGGGCCATGTGTTTCAGAGAGACCAGAGAGGGCCATGTGTTATAGAGAGACCAGAGAGGGCCATGTGTTTCAGAGAGACCAGAGAGGGCCATGTGTTATAGAGAGACCAGAGAGGGCCATGTGTTTCAGAGAGACCAGAGAGGGCCATGTGTTTCAGAGAGACCAGAGAGGGCCATGTGTTTCAGAGAGACCAGAGAGGGCCATGTGTTTCAGAGAGACCAGAGAGGGCCATGTGTTTCAGAGAGACCAGAGAGGGCCATGTGTTTCAGAGAGACCAGAGAGGGCCATGTGTTTCAGAGAGACCAGAGAGGGCCATGTGTTTCAGAGAGACCAGAGAGGGCCATGTGTTTCAGAGAGACCAGAGAGTTTGGCCCACATTACAAAGGGTATATAACAAAGTATTGAGAAAATTTTTGTTATTGACCAAATACTTATCTTCCACCATAATTTGCAAATAAATTCATTAAAAATCCTACAATGTGATTTTCTGGATTATTTTTTTCTTAATTTGTCTGACATAGTTGACGTGTACCTATGATGAAAATTACAGGCCACTCTCATCTTTTTAAGTGGGAGAACTTGCACAATTGGTGGCTGACTAAATACTTTTTTTCCCCACTGTATAGGGAATAGGATGCCATTTGGGATGCATCCTCGGTCTGTGATGGAAAGCCATTGTTGTTCATGTTAATGTTGATGTTGTTTATTGCTGCGTTGGGCCAGTAACCGAAAGACCAGAGTCAACTAAATTTAGGTGGAAAATGTTGTTGATCTGTCGATGTGTGCAAGGCACTTAACCCTAATTGCCACAGAGGCGCTGTACCACTAAGACTGACCCTGTAAATCAAGACATCACTGCACCTATCCGGTGTATGTGACAATAAAACATGTTTATTTGTTAGTTTTTTAAGTCTAATTACACAGACAGATAAAGTGAGGACTAATCAAACGATAAACATGGAAAATAACAGATTTGTTTTCCCCCATTAGCCAAGGCTCCTGTTGATAAGCGTTACAAATTAGATTTAGCACTGTGACTACTACAAAGAAGAGATTTCACCCCCTTCACTGAGGCAGATTGTACGTCCCAAATGGCACCCTATTCCCTATGTAGTGCACTACTTTTGACCAGGGTCCATAAGGCTCTGGTCAATGGTAGTGCACTAAATAGGGGATAGGGTGCCATTTGATATGCTTACAGAGGGAAAAAAAAAGCCCATTTAATTTCAGAATGTGTGAAATGAACAGGTACCTCTCATTGTTCTCAGTAAAAAAAACACCTGCCGGGCACATTTACTTCTGTTACAGGCCATGTTTTCGCCCCGTGCACTAAATCCAGAGGTGTTTTAGATAGTGAGGTGTCGGAAAAAAGGACTAAAAATATTAACAAATTAATTATTTAGCAATCCAAACTCTACCACTTCAAAAGTTAACTTTTTTTTTTTGCTTTATTTTTGTCGTTTGCTAGCAGTCGACTTGAGTTGCAGCCTCTCTCTCTCTCTCCAGTGACACAACTTTTCTGTCTGAAATGAAAAGTGCAAAAAAGGAACAGTTTTGATTCAGAGTGACAGCCTGTATTGGCACGGGATACATCAAAAGGAATTGGACGGCTCGTATAACTCCTGGATTCTGAGTGCATGTGTACACATGAGCGCTGCAGCTCTGTGCCAAAATCATGGTTATCTACTAACATAATTTAAACACAGTCGTTGTAACTGCTGCCGTTAACGCAGTAAAGGTCCGATGATGTTTTGACCACTTTTGGTGTGTGTGTGTGTGTGGTTGTGTGTGTGGTTGTGTGTGTGTGGTTGTGTGTGTGTGTGTATGTGTGTGGTTGTGTGTGTGGTTGTGTGTGTGTGTGTGGTTGTGTGTGTGTGTGTGGTTGTGTGTGGTTGTGTGTGTGGTTGTGTGTGTGTGTGTGTGTGTGTGGTTGTGTGTGTGGTTTGTGTGTGTGG
>NW_028163856.1:0-10000 GCF_964263955.1 Coregonus lavaretus | reverse complement strand
CTATTAAGCCTAGAGAGAGAGCAGCTCCCTCTCACTTCCTCCGGTTTAACTTGACTGAGATAAAAACTTTTGGAGATGTGAGAGAGGGGGGTCGAGAAATGGTGTGTGCGTGGTGTGTGAGTTTATTGGCGTGTGTGTTGTTAAGTAGGTGTGTGTGTGTGTGTGTGTGTGTGTGTGTGTGTGTGTGTGTGTGTGTGTGTGTGTGTGTGTGTGTGTGTGTGTGTGTGTGTGTGTGTGAGCCTCAGTTAACAAAAATATGTATTTTGTTTAAATCCTTGAAAAGTAAATCTTATCTGTGTGAGCATCAACTGTGCATCTTACATTTGTTACAATTAATTTGTTACAATTTCTACAATTATGATTTCTTACAATGAATTAAAACAACTTAACACACTCCTTATAACATTTTGAACAAGCCTAGCTTTCTAAAACAAGCTCTGTGGTGAATGAACAGGCCTAGCTTTGATAAAACAAGAAAAGGCAAGATGTTGAAAATTCTTACAGCGATTGTGGAAACAAGGTCATTTTGACAGATATTGTGTCTGACGGAGGCATGTCAGATCTCAATAAGATGTCTCAGCAGTCATTACCTACCGCCTCACTGGAAGGAGCTACGCTCCTCAAATATACACACACATACAGACAGTGTGCACAAAGCCACAGCAGCATCACAGCCACACACGGGCCTCATAATATCACAGCCACACACAGGCCTCATAATATCACAGCCACACACAGGCCTCATAATATCACAGCCACACACGGGCCTCATAATATCACAGCCACACACAGGCCTCATAATATCACAGCCACACACAGGCCTCATTATAACACAGCCACACACAGGCCTCATAATATCACAGCCACACACAGGCCTCATTATAACACAGCCACACACAGGCCTCATAATATCACAGCCACACACAGGCCTCATAATATCACAGCCACACACAGGCCTCATAATATCACAGCCACACACAGGCCTCATAATATCACAGCCACACACAGGCCTCATAATATCACAGCCACACACAGGCCTCATAATATCACAGCCACACACAGGCCTCATAATATCACAGCCACACACAGCCTCATAATATCACAGCCACACACAGGCCTCATTATATCACAGCCACACACAGGCCTCATAATATCACAGCCACACACAGGCCTCATTATAACACAGCCACACACAGGCCTCATAATATCACAGCCACACACAGGCCTCATTATATCACAGCCACACACAGGCCTCATAATATCACAGCCATACACAGGCCTCATAATATCACAGCCACACACAGGCCTCATTATAACACAGCCACACACAGGCCTCATTATATCACAGCCACACACAGGCCTCATAATATCACAGCCACACACAGGTATCATAATATCACAGCCACACACAGGCCTCATAATATCACAGCCACACACAGGCCTCATTATATCACAGCCACACACAGGCCTCATTATATCACAGCCATACACAGGCCTCATAATATCACAGCCACACACAGGCCTCATTATACACAGCCACACACAGGCCTCATTATATCACAGCCACACACAGGCCTCATAATATCACAGCCACACACAGGCCTCATAATATCACAGCCACACACAGCCTCATTATAACACAGCCACACAACAGGCCTCATTATATCACAGCCACACACAGGCCTCATAATATCACAGCCACACACAGGCCTCATTATAACACAGCCACACACAGGCCTCATAATATCACAGCCACACACAGGCCTCATTATATCACAGCCACACACAGGCCTCATAATATCACAGCCACACACAGGCCTCATAATATCACAGCCACACACAGGCCTCATTATATCACAGCCACACACAGGCCTCATAATATCACAGCCACACACAGGCCTCATAATATCACAGCCACACACAGGCTTCATAATATCACAGCCACACACAGGCCTCATAATATCACAGCCACACACAGGCCTCATTATATCACAGCCACACACAGGCCTCATAATATCACAGCCACACACAGGCCTCATAATATCACAGCCACACACAGGCCTCATTATATCACAGCCACACACAGGCCTCATAATATCACAGCCACACACAGGCCTCATAATATCACAGCCACACACAGGCCTCATAATATCACAGGCCACACACAGGTCTCATAATATCACAGCCACACACAGGCCTCATAATATCACAGCCACACACAGGCCTCATTATAACACAGGCACACACAGGCCTCATAATATCACAGCCACACACAGGCCTCATAATATCACAGCCACACACGGGCCTCATTATAACACAGCCACACACAGGCCTCATTATAACACAGGCACACACAGGCCTCATAATATCACAGCCACACACAGGCCTCATAATATCACAGCCACACACAGGCCTCATAATATCACAGCCACACACAGGCCTCATTATAACACAGGCACACACAGGCCTCATAATATCACAGCCACACACAGGCCTCATAATATCACAGCCACACACGGGCCTCATTATAACACAGCCACACACAGGCCTCATTATAACACAGGCACACACAGGCCTCATATATCACAGGCACACACAGGCCTCATAATATCACAGCCACACACAGGCCTCATAATATCACAGCCACACACAGGCCTCATTATATCACAGCCACACACAGGCCTCATAATATCACAGCCACACACAGGCCTCATATCATATTATTGTTAATTGAATATGGATGTGTTTAATTAACTAAAATACACAAATAAACTGTAAAAAGACAGAGAAATAGACTCTGTACAACACCTTTAAACACCTGTTCTCATTTGGAAAAAAATTATAAATACTAATGTATTTCAAATAAATGCTAACTTTGTCATGTATTGTAGTGGACATTCAGACTTAAGACTGGTGGACAACTAAAAACAGGAGAGCAGATGGTGGTCCTGTTACTGACTGATACTGTTACTGACTGATACTGACTGTTACTGACTGATACTGACTGATCCTGTTACTGACTGATACTGTTACTGACTGATCCTGTTACTGACTGATACTGACTGATACTGACTGATACTGACTGTTACTGACTGATACTGTTACTGACTGATCCTGACTGATAGTGACTGATAGTGACTGATACTGACTGATACTGACTGATACTGACTGATAGTGACTGATAGTGACTGATACTGACTGATACTGACTGATACTGACTGATACTGACTGATACTGACTGATACTGTTACTGACTGATACTGACTGATACTGTTACTGACTGATACTGACTGATACTGACTGATACTGTTACTGACTGATACTGACTGATACTGACTGATACTGTTACTGACTGATACTGACTGATACTGACTGTTACTGACTGTTACTGTTACTAACTGTGAGAGGAAAACAACAAAGAGATTTGCTTTGCTGTAAACAAGATGCTCATTAGTATTCTCTGGGCCAAGCTAAGCAGAGAGAGAGAGCGAGGGGGGAGAGATAGAGGGGGGAGAGAGAGAGAGAGAGAGAGAGAGAGAGAGAGAGAGAGAGAGAGAGAGAGAGAGAGAGAGAGCGAGGGGGGAGAGATAGAGGGGGAGAGAGAGAGAGAGAGAGAGAGAGAGAGAGAGAGAGAGAGAGAGAGAGAGAGAGAGAGAGAGAGAGAGAGAGAGAGAGAGAGAGAGCCTTCATTACTGAAATGAAAACAGCTTCATTAAGATGACCGTAATCGCCCTGGCACCCACCGGTGATTGGACGGATACGTCTGGGCAAGAAGTTAAACAACACAAAAATAAAGGTCTCCGAGCCAGGGCCACAGACAGAAGGTATTATCCACACAGCACAACACAACACAACACTGTAAGGAATCTGCATACTAGGGATTCAGTAAGAGGATTTCTCCTCATCTCAGCTCTCACAGTCCATCCAATCCGCACCAACATATGTTGTTATAATACACCTTCCTTCCTGTTCTCAGCAACCAGAAGTGCCTTAGTTACTAATGCTAAATCTCTAACAGTAATAGACAAGTGCTGAGGCAGCGTCCCAAATGGCACCCTATTCCCTATGGGCGCCCTGGTCAAAAGTAGTGCACTACATAGGGAATAGGGTGCCATTCGGGACACAGCCTAAGTCTCGTTCATCAGTTAAACAGACCTGCTCCTTTAAGACTACAGGGTTGACCAATCAGAAGCCCATGCCAAGCTGTTAGCTGTTATCAGGATCTATCCAACACTAATCAAACTAGTTGACAAACGCCACAGCGGATAGACAGCGTGTACGCAGAGGTTCAGTAAAGTATTAGGTTCAGGGATTACCGGGCTGTGTGTGGTGGTAGCTACTCGGTGGTCAATATTGTTGTACTGTAAGAGATGTACTGCAGGAATCATTTGTTGTGTGAGAGCAAGCAAGCGAGCCAATCAATTCATGTTGTAAAAAATGTGGGCCTTCTGAACCTTTTCATATCACAGGTATTGAGAATTTCTATCATTACTGTTTTACTGTGCTTTACCGCGTTTCCCTTTGCAGCTTATCCTATCTCCACCATGAGCCTCCCATCCACCATCCACCCCCTGTTACAAACTTCTTCTAAATGGCTTTGGCTGGAGAACGCAATCCATACTACCCCAGCCCCCTCGTTGGCACGGCACAATGAAATCTACCCATAAATAACACTGTGTTTAGAGAATACACACTGCCTGGCGACTTCCCTTAAAGCATCCCTTAAGTACAGGAAGGAGGATCAAAATAAATGAATGAGTGAAAAAACTCAAGCTTATGACAAATTCAACTGGTCTTTCTAAATACTTGATCAACTGGTCTTTCTAAATACTTGATCAACTGGTCTTTCTAATTCCTTGATCAACTGGTCTTTCTAAATACTTGAGCAGCTACAATTTAAGGTAAGGTAAGGTAAGGTAAGGTAAGGTAAGGTAAGGTAAGGTAAGGTAAGGTAAGGTAAGGTAAGGTAAGGTAAGGTAAGGTAAGGTAAGGTAAGGTAAGGTCGATAGATAGATAGATAGATAGATAGATAGATAGATAGATAGATAGATAGATAGATAGATAGATAGATAGATAGATAGATAGATAGATAGATAGATAGATAGATAGATAGGAGATAGATAGATACAGACAGACAGACAGACAGACAGACAGACAGACAGACAGACAGACAGGCAGACAGGCAGACAGGCAGGCAGGCAGGCAGACAGACAGACAGACAGACAGACAGACAGACAGACAGACAGACAGACAGATAGATAGATAGATAGATAGATAGATAGATAGGAGATAGATAGATAGATAGACAGACAGACAGACAGACAGACAGACAGACAGACAGACAGACAGACAGACAGACAGACAGACAGACAGACAGACAGACAGACAGACAGACAGACAGACAGACAGACAGACAGACAGACAGACAGACAGACAGACAGACAGACAGACAGACAGACAGACAGACAGACAGACAGACAGACAGACAGATAGATAGATAGATAGATAGATAGACAGACAGACAGACAGACAGACAGACAGACAGACAGACAGACAGACAGACAGACAGACAGACAGACAGACAGACAGACAGACAGACAGACAGACAGACAGACAGACAGACAGACAGACAGACAGACAGACAGACAGACAGACAGATAGATAGATAGATAGATAGATAGATAGATGTTCTTCTCCTGACCTTTTACATATGTATAACTAAGCTATACATTTAGCTTGAGAAGTGAATGTTTTCAGCTGTGGTATTTTGAGTATTGAGATACTGACTCCACATACAGTGAGGGGAAAAAGTATTTGATCCCCTGGTGATTTCGTATGTTTGCCCACTGACAAAGAAATGATCAGTCTATAATTTTAATGGTAGGTTTATTTGAACAGTGAGAGACAGAATAACAACAACAAAAATCCAGAAAAACACATGTCAAAAATGTTATAAATTGATTTGCATTTTAAATGAGGGAAATAAGCATAGAAACAGAATTACTTAGTTTTTTTATCCCTCAGCAGATACAACTGTATTCCTTTAGCTGGGGGATTTCTTACATTCTGTTTTGACAACATATTGCAGCTCGGCCACTCTTCCCTCCGGCTGCTTTATTAAATGTTTAAAAGGCTCCTGAAAGACCCTATTTTTTTTGTAGAAGTGAGAGAGTGGATAAATGCAGGTGATCGTGTAAATCCCAAAATATGGGCATCAATGATTCATCCGGGCGGATCACTTATTTAGAATGTATAAAATCTCTAAATTTAAAAAAGAAAAACCAGAGTGCTCAAATACTGCCTGGGCACTAACCGCAGCATCTGTAGTAGTATAATGAGGTTCTGGGTTAACACGCTGGGAAGCCGTGGAGGCTGAGAAGCTCAAGCCCCATTGGTCAACCCCAGTGGAAGCTCAGGCCCTGATTGGTCGACCCAGCGGAAGCACAAGCCCTGAATGGCTTGCCCAGGCCAGCGGGTTGGTCGGTTGGTTAGTGCCTTCTCTAATCTGTCCTGATCAAGCCTTCACTGCTCACTCTGCAGCGCTCTGACCCTCACTGACAGGTTATATCCTGTTTATCTCTTTCCCTTAGCTAGGCTTAGACCCACTCATGGATTCGTAATTTATCCATCCATCCATCCATCCATCCCTATCTATCATATACATCTACTCAGCTCAGGGCATCCTGTCCTATCCCATCTATAAGCCTATTCAGCTCAGCGTATCCTGACCTATCCCATCTATAAGCCTATTAAGCTCAGGGTATCCTGTCCTATCCCATCTATCCATCTATAAGCCTACTCAGCTCAGGGCATCCTGTCCTATCCCATCTATCCATCTATAAGCCTATTCAGCTCAGGGTATCCTGACCTATCCATCTATAAGCCTATTCAGCTCAGGGTATCCTGACCTATCCATCTATAAGCCTATTCAGCTCAGCGTATCCTGACCTATCCCATCTATAAGCCTATTAAGCTCAGGGTATCCTGTCCTATCCCATCTATCCATCTATAAGCCTACTCAGCTCAGGGCATCCTGTCCTATCCCATCTATCCATATATAAGCCTATTCAGCTCAGGGCATCCTGACCTATCCCATCTATCCATCTATAAGCCTACTCAGCTCAGGGCATCCTGTCCTATCCCATCTATAAGCCTATTCAGCTCAGGGCATCCTGTCCTATCCCATCTATAAGCCTATTCAGCTCAGGGTATCCTGTCCTATCCCATCTATCCATCTATAAGCCTATTCAGCTCAGGGCATCCTGTCCTATCCCATCTATAAGCCTATTCAGCTCAGGGTATCCTGTCCTATCCCATCTATAAGCCTATTCAGCTCAGGGCATCCTGTCCTATCCCATCTATAAGCCTATTCAGCTCAGGGCATCCTGTCCTATCCCATCTATAAGCCTATTCAGCTCAGGGTATCCTGTCCTATCCCATCTATCCATCTATAAGCCTATTCAGCTCAGGGCATCCTGTCCTATCCCATCTATAAGCCTATTCAGCTCAGGGTATCCTGACCTATCCCATCTATAAGCCTATTCAGCTCAGGGTATCCTGACCTATCCCATCTATAAGCCTATTCAGCTCAAGGCATCCTGTCCTATCCCATCTATCCATCTCGTAATCCCTCTCTTGTGTTTGTCTTAACTCTTAATCTGATTTTAAACAACTCCATTGTACATGGTATCTTGTTTGTTAGGAAGTGTTTTGATTTGTCTTGTTGTGTTGTTGTTGTTGTGATCAAGGCGCTAACGAGATGTAGCTCTGCTTGTTGTTGTGTGTGTGTGTGTGTGTGTGTGTGTGTGGGGGGGGGGGGGGGGGCTATTAACCAAAGGACTATATACATTATATTCTGCTTTGCTCTGGTCTCATCATTGGCATTGATGGACTGAGTCTATTCTGCTTTGCTCTGGTCTCATCCTTGGCATTGACGGACTGAGTCTATTCTGCTTTGCTCTGGTTTCATATTTGGCATAGACGGACTGAGTCTATTCTGCTTTGCTCTGGTCTCATCTTGGCATTGACGGACTGAGTCTATTCTGCTTTGCTCTGGTCTCATCATTGGCACTGATGGACTGAGTCTATTCTGCTTTGCTCTGGTCTCATCCTTGGCATTGATGAACTGAGTCTATTCTGCTTTGCTCTGGTCTCATCTTTGGCATTGATGGACTGAGTCTATTCTGCTTTGCTCTGGTCTCATCTTTGGCATTGATGGACTGAGTCTATTCTGCTTTGCTCTGGTCTCATCTTTGGCATTGATGGACTGAGTCTATTCTGCTTTGCTCTGGTCTCATCTTTGGCATTGATGGACTGAGTCTATTCTGCTTTGCTCTGGTCTCATCCTTGGCATTGATGGACTGAGTCTATTCTGCTTTGCTCTGGTCTCATCTTTGGCATTGACGGACTGAGTCTATTCTGCTTTGCTCTGGTCTCATATTTGGCATTGATGGACTGAGTCTATTCTGCTTTGCTCTGGTCTCATCTTTGGCATTGACGGACTGAGTCTATTCTGCTTTGCTCTGGTCTCATCTTTGGCATTGACGGACTGAGTCTATTCTGCTTTGCTCTGGTCTCATCTTTGGCATTGACGGACTGAGTCTATTCTGCTTTGCTCTGGTCTCATCTTTGGCATTGATGGACTGAGTCTATTCTGCTTTGCTCTGGTCTCATCCTTGGCATTGATGGACTGAGTCTATTCTGCTTTGCTCTGGTCTCATCTTTGGCATTGACGGACTGAGTCTATTCTGCTTTGCTCTGGTCTCATCTTTGGCATTGATGGACTGAGTCTATTCTGCTTTGCTCTGGTCTCATCCTTGGCATTGATGGACTGAGTCTATTCTGCTTTGCTCTGGTCTCATCTTTGGCATTGATGGACTGAGTCTATTCTGCTTTGCTCTGGTCTCATCTTTGGCATTGATGGACTGAGTCTATTCTGCTTTGCTCTGGTCTCATCTTTGGCATTGATGGACTGAGTCTATTCTGCTTTGCTCTGGTCTCATCTTTGGCATTGATGGACTGAGTCTATTCTGCTTTGCTCTGGTCTCATCCTTGGCATTGATGGACTGAGTCTATTCTGCTTTGCTCTGGTTTCATCTTTGGCATTGACGGACTGAGTCTATTCTGCTTTGCTCTGGTCTCATCTTTGGCATTGATGGACTGAGTCTATTCTGCTTTGCTCTGGTCTCATCTTTGGCATTGATGGACTGAGTCTATTCTGCTTTGCTCTCTTCTTTGGCATTGATGGACTGAGTCTATTCTGCTTTGCTCTGGTCTCATCTTTGGCATTGATGGACTGAGTCTATTCTGCTTTGCTCTGGTCTCATCTTTGGCATTGATGGACTGAGTCTATTCTGCTTTGCTCTGGTCTCATCTTTGGCATTGATGGACTGAGTCTATTCTGCTTTGCTCTGGTCTCATCCTTGGCATTGATGGACTGAGTCTATTCTGCTTTGCTCTGGTCTCATCCTTGGCATTGATGGACTTACTCTGAGTGTTAATCTCATGGTGATGGATGTGATGCCCCCGCCATCATACTGTTGTGAGTCCCAAATTACACCTTATTCCCTACCAGGGCCTTGGTCAAATGTAGTGCACTATATAGGGAATAGGGTGCCATTCTCTGGTCTAAGGTAGTGCACTATATAGGGAATAGGGTGCCATTCTCTGGTCTAAGGTAGTGCACTATATAGTGAATAGGGTGCCATTCTCTGGTCTAAGGTAGTGCACTATATAGGGAATAGGGTGCCATTCTCTGGTCTAAGGTAGTGCACTATATAGGGAATAGGGTGCCATTCTCTGGTCTAATGTAGTGCACTATATAGGGAATAGGGTGCCATTCTCTGGTCAAATGTAGTGCACTATATAGGGAATAGGGTGCCATTCTCTGGTCTAAGGTAGTGCACTATATAGGGAATAGGGTGCCATTCTCTGGTCTAAGGTAGTGCACTATATAGGGAATAGGGTGCCATTTGTGACACTGATGCTCTGCCACATGCTG